>NC_081825.1:245831212-245948728 GCF_030867095.1 Alligator mississippiensis
GTGACCCCTCTCTTGTCTTATGATCACTGCCAGTTTGACATGACACTAATTAGACTGCCTTAATCTAAACCCAGTTAGTTCTGCATGCTTGCAGCAAAACCATTGTAAACCTGAACATAAATTGCCCTGGGCCTTTGTCTTCATAACGCACGCGCTGTCTCACACACACACACGTACACACACACACATGCACACACACGCGCACGTGCACACACATACACACACACACGAAGACTTTATCTTTCATAATCCAATCTTAATATTCTTAATGTTTGAGATTATTGCATATACAAGTTTCATTTTGTCCTTCTAAAATTACCTTTCATTCCTAGTGTAGAATATTAAACAGTATGTTCACTCTGGTATGAATGTTAGGGTCGGGGTAAGCATATTATTTCATATTTCATAAAAAAGTATACTGCATGCATAAGGACTACTCTGTGGTTGAACCTTTATGCAATTTATATAAATATAGATTAAATCTGACTGCCAATACAGAGATTAAATCTGACTGCCAAAATTACATTTAATGCATGCGAAGGATCTACTTTAAATGAAAAATGTTTACCATTCAGAATTCCATACAATAAACTTTAGTTTAAAAATAGATTCTTGCTTTTTCAGTTGTTAATTAAACAAGAAATGAAGATAAGATGCTCTTTTTGGGGGAAAAAAACCCCACCCAAATTATAAAAATCCAAATGTAAAGAAAAGAAGTAAATGAGAAGGACTGAGTAAATAACTACTATTTTGAGCAGCAGTTAATTTTAGTATTTGTTTCAATTAATTAACCATATTTTAACAAAATAAGTGTATTTCTAGGTATGTGTCTAATTAAGCAAGCAAATTAAAATATATTATACCTTTAAAATAAAAGCATATGCATGTAGTTGCTGTACTGTTGTACTTTGTTCTACTCTTTTACAACTGCTTTGTCATCTGGTATTATTTTTGTTACTTATTTAAATAATTAACCAAAACTTGTAATAAACAAAACTATATTAGAGTGTTCTCACAAGGATTTTAATGAAGTGAATATTGTGGCATAAACCATAGATAAAGAGTTAATCTGCATAATCATGATTGTGTTCCATCCATTTCAGAAAGTTGGATTTTTTTAACCAGTAAGTTCATCGTCAAGTATAGCCCCTGAAAGTTATAAACACTTTCTCTGAGAACTTTTTTTTTCAGTTTTTTTCAGACCTCAGCTGGATAATGGAAAGGGCACCACTAGGAGTCAATAAAGTGAATTAATGAATATGAAAAACCATAATTTAATCCAAAACAATATTCTGCATACTTTTACTATGTAATTTAAGTAAAAAAATAAAGTATAAATGGAATATAACATTTCCATGAATGGGACCCTTAGGCTTATTCAACTGGAGCTTGTTTAGCTTGACAAGTTTAAATATTTTCAGAACTGATCCCAGAACTGAGAAGCCTTCATCACAGTACAGCATTTAAAATGATGGATGTGATACATATTTAATACAATAAAATGGCCATTTATATGCCCATACTAGACACAAGGGAATCCTCATAGAAAAGATTTCTAAAAATCAAAAGGGGTCTATTCTCTCTGCGATGTGCAAGGGATTTATGTGGATAACTCCCATTAATGCTAGTGGGTGTTATGAGCTTATTCCTTCCATGCATCAGTGGGAGAGTGCACACTTAAGGGGCCAGTTCTGTAAAGCATATTCTCCACAGGTGTTGAGCTGCAGAAATTCTATAGGCTTCCACTGTGTATCTGAGGATGGAAAAATATTGGGGTCCACCATTAGAGACATCACATAATGGCCAAAGTCTATCAGCCCTTACCAAGTTCATCTATATAATCTATTCCCCGAGCATATATAAAATACAGATTTAGTAATGATCTGATGCAGCTCCCCAAACCAGACTGACTGAATTTCCTAACATCAATTATGTCTAGATGATGACCACAGCTTTTAAACAGCTAGGAATACTATTGCATGACTAGCTTGTCTTTTAAAACCATGATGGATTTTAAAGTATAGGCAAAGAGAAGAAACAGAAACATGAGGGGGAGGGGGAGAGAGAGAGAGAGAGAGAGAGA
The DNA here is from genome assembly GCF_030867095.1 of Alligator mississippiensis. Classification (NCBI taxonomy): domain Eukaryota; kingdom Metazoa; phylum Chordata; order Crocodylia; family Alligatoridae; genus Alligator; species Alligator mississippiensis. The sequence goes on from NC_081825.1 coordinate 245,833,296, forward strand.
GAGAGAGAGAGAGGAGAAAAGCCTGCAAGACCCTTGGGTCGGGGGGACAGGGGAGGAATGGGACCCTATCCACAAAAACTTAAATGAGTTTCTTCATATACTGTGTATGTTAAAAATGCAGAAATTGAACTAATTTTGCAAACAAAACAAAATTAAGCTACACAACAGCACAGTTAGGAATATAAAGATATATACTATGCTGGATTGAACATCTCTTGATAGTAATTCTGAGATTCTTAAAGGCTATTAAAATCTGAACTGAGAAATATAAAATAAAAACAAAACAGGAACAAAGACTAAGAAAGAGAGATCAAAGGAAAAGACAATATATGATCTAAACCCACCCACAGGTGTGGTCAGCTGGGTCCATCAGCCATCTTGCCATGCACTCCTATGCAGAAGTGTGAAACTATCCTTGAAGACTCTGCTTAATTAAGGAAAATTTGAAATTTAGAAAACCCTGTCAATTTATACTGCAGTCCCACTGGTAAGGTGGAAGTATTACGCTCTTCCTCTTCCTTGTCTTAGCGTGTCAATCAAAACCTACTGAAGTGAGCAGGAGATGCTATTGACTTTAGTGGACTACTGATCAAGCTCTAAACTCCACACTGCTGCTCAACAGGGTAAAATAGATAATGGCAACATCGCCATTCACTTGAATTATTCTGCATGATTTTTCTGGCTGTGAAGATGAAATCCATAACAACTAAGACTACTTCTGAGATGACTTCTTGCAAGATAGGGAAGGGCACATGAAATCCACTACATGATATGTAGCAAACATGTAAGTACATGAACACATAAACAATATGCAATTTTGTGTTTGCATATCTGGTTAAGCATGCACTATCAAAATGGGCCATTTGAAATGTACTATGTAAATACAACATCAGAATGCTTTTCTTTAGTCTACACATGCTAACATCCATCATGTCTCCTTGCTGAACAACTATACTACAACAAAGAATACCTTACACTGAGTTCTTGAGGTCCTTCTTGTTGTCATTCAACAGATAAGAAGGACCTACATTCAAACTGAATTTTTTTGATTGGAACAGTAAAGCACATAAGAACTTAAAGAGGTGTGCTTTATCTTATTGAGTTGAAAACGTTCCACAGACAAAGAGTGGCTATTGATTTTAACAAATTGAAGAAAACCAGAATGTGTATTGGAACTTATTTAAATGTCCTAAATTGTACATAATAGCAGAAGCTGCTAGCTCTGCAGAAATCTAGAAATGCACCCTGCCGTTTGTACTAATTGGTGGGAAATGTAGGCCCTGTGTCAAAGACAACTAATTGTCTGATGAAAATAGCTTGCTTTTGACATCAATATATATTCCACTCCCATATCACATGGGGGGTTATAATAAGGTGTTATATATTGTCATGGTAATTATAATTGGATTATATGTATCCAAGGTATAGTTCCCATGTACAAGGAGGTGTTATATAAAGCAAGCTTTATAAATGAGACTGTAGGGCATTTAACTGAACAACTGCATGCAGAATAAAAAGCCTACATGAAAAGTGTATATTATGCAGATGTTAGAAACCTGTGTCTCAGAGAAGACACTATTTTGACCATAATGCATTCTGTCATGTGAGATAAAAATGCAGGGAACATTTACATTTCTCCCACTCACTGAGCTTCTACCACACGGCTTGCATTTTTCTCACATCAACAGACATCTTTTTAAACATTACATTCATGTCTGTCTCTCTTGACGGTAAATAAAATTCAATAAATAAAATACTTTATGATAAATATGTTAGATTTAAGAAGCAGTTGTGATAAAGTGTGCAGGTTTTCAAAAGTGATTTGTTAAAAACAAATAAATTTAACAAGACACGTACACAAGCTCAAAATATATTAATACATTGTAGATGATGCACAATAACATAACGACTCAAAATAGCATTTGCACAGTTTTTCACGCTGCTAAATTTATTGCCAAATAAGACAAATATGCAGCAGAATGTGGATCCATTGCCTCTGTAGAACAGATCAACATCTAATTGCCACAATATCTTGACTTGCTGGTACATTTCAAACCACCAACAGTTACAGATAACTTCTGTACAACAAGAGATATGCTTATTTCAAAAACATCAAAAAGCATTTTGCCATTTAGAATACATATTACAGATCATTAAATATTTTTACCAGTAACATACTGCACAGCATACCATTTTTCATTCACCCAATTGTATTGGTATATTTAATAAATCAGTAATTGAAGAAATAAACATAATGTCAGGGGTAGAAAAACTTTGTGAATACGGTTAAGAAGTTGCATTGTGTGCAAGTATAATCATCTTCAATCCAAATGTATCACTTGAACAGTTTACTTAGATGTTTGTTTATACTCCTATCTATAATATACTTTCAATTCCCAACACTTAGGCTTAATTTTCACTTATTTGTGCCTCTAAAAAAATATTCATTTCATTTCTTGCTTTCTTAACGGTCCTCATTTTATGCTTACATGAATTTTATATATATAACTCCTTTAGAAAAAGTATTGTTTAGTTTTTAACATTTTATTATTTATTATTATTAAAGAAGTGCCTGTAGACTCCACCTAAAAGTACACATACATAATAAGGCCTTATCTACACTTAAGTGATTTTCACAGGCATTCCAAGTATATCACTGAAGTGGAAAGTTTTTGGACGAACTCCATACCCTACAGCTCCTCTTTAGAACAGTTATTTCTGTTGACTTTGCAGGACAATCCTCCTCAACTTATAGAGTGAATATGACAACTCTCAGCCAAGCCAATTCCCCTTGTCAAACTTATAGAGGGACAGAAAATAAGGTTTCTGAAAGAGAATAGTTGCAATCTTAAATATAGAGAGCTAGCAAACTAAAACTGCTTCCCACTTCTCTTTCTTGTACAGAAATTTCAGCCATCTTAAACGGGATCAGGCACACCCTGATTGGGGGAAAAAGTTGCAGGTGCAAGGCACATTGATATATCCTTCCCTACTTGGAATGGAGCATGTCACACTTCAACTTCAAGAAACTGCAATACAGAGTTTTTTGTCAACTAGTGAAGACAATCACGTCCAAGTGCTTCCCACTTCTCGCTGTTTGATCTATGGGCATCTAAATTATATATTGTTCAAGGTCAGTCAACTGTAAAATACTTTAATATTATGCCCTTCAAGAGTTAGCTCTACCTATTCCACACATGCTGTTTGATCTACTGCCATTCACAAGCTTACCATCATTCACCTGAGAATGAAGCACTACCAGTAAACTCATCACTAGTTGTATTTGCCTCTGGAATTTGTACTTTGTGTAAGATAAAATATTTCATTGGTCACACAATACTTAGTATGCTTATTACTCTTGTACTGCATTGTCAGTCCCAAGCATCCAAAAAAAAAAGTCCCCTCAAATCATGAGGATGACCTTAAAACCATGTTTGAAAAATCCCAACCCTCTCCTTAAAAGACTCCTTAAAATTACTTTTTGATTTTTAAGCCTTTTGGACACACTCTGTGTTACTTGATAGCTTGATCAATAAGTCAGAGACATACAGGCCCCTAATGCAGTTTATGGAAAATAATGCAGTTTATGGAAAGTAGTAAGAAACTCCGTTTACGAGGGTGAGCTCCTACAGATTGCCCCAGCTAGTACATACTTGGAGGCCTCAGGCTCACCTCCAAGTACCTATTAGAACAGGCACATACAACAATTTGCAGAGCTCTAACAGCTATCTGCATACACTCAATTCTTATTTTCAAACTTATCTCCACAACTATGAAAGTTTGACACTCACGTTTTTGTTTTTGGGGTTTTTTTTTAATGAAAGCTGAGACTCTTACCAAATTAAATACCACTAGAACCTGTTACTTTAATACAAATATAAAATTGTGTTAGATCCTCTATGAAACTACAATTAGCAACACTGCTATTACAGCTAAGCTAAATTGCTTACACATACACCACATGTGGGATATGGAGTACCTCCTTCTGACCCCTAATTGCAGGATCCTGTCCCACCAGGACCTAACACCACCTCTATCCCTGGACATAGGCCAGTATTCAGGTAGGGTCCATGGAAGAAGGGAGGGGCACAGGTGGGATCTAAGGTCTCCAGGACAGCACAGCCAGAATATTCCTGGGTGAGGGGACAAGGATTAAGGGCGCTCTGGAATAGCAAGGCCAGGGTCTGGGCAGGTATGCAGGGGATAAGGGCATTTGTGGATAGCAGGGGCAGGGATGGGCAGCTTTCCTCCATCAGTACCTTTTAGAGATTGACAACTCTACAGCTTCTGGGCTGTAAAGAAGGCCAGGCTTCCCAGGCCTTGCGCTGTCAGGGAGGGAGCAGTGGGGCAGTAGGGCACAGCGAGAGTCACAGAGCATCTCCCCGGAAGGAAGGGAGAGAGAGTGGAAGCAGGGCATCCTGGCATCTCCAGTTGATTGGGATTGTGTTCAAGTCAATTGGCGCTTCAACCATGTCCAATGCAATGGAGATTTCTACCACATCAACCATTTTTAGATGGTTGAAGTGCTGTGAACACTTAAACACAAAGCATGTAAACTGGTGAACCTGTGATTCCATCAGTTGAAATACAATGTTTGTACATAGTCACAGTGTGCTAAAGGTGTGATCCATCTCACATTTTAAGTAGAAGTTCTTTTGAAAATGACACCAAACATTCAGCAAAAACATAGACATTCTGAGTCCTTAATACATAATTTTTGTGGAGGCAAGGAGGAATAGAAAAGGGCCATCAGTGTTTTGGTTTCTGAAGTAACATTGCTAAAATAAAAATAAAATCTTTTAAAAAAAATTTATGTGCAGTGGTTATGATTTAAAATTTAATATCACTGCTATTTTAAAATACTTGTTTATCAAACCATTCAAAATAATGTTCTTATTAAGATGAAACTGGTGAACAATATTTTATTTTTTAATTAGGTTATTTTATTTTTCTCTAGCTAGGAAAAAAAAGGCTAAGCTATTTCTGAAATACTTTTTTTTTTCCTTAGTGAAAAATGGCTTAATAATCATAATCATGATTTTGGTTGTGAGGCAAGAAGCAATTGCCCAGACTTACAATTTGTAAATTAAGTTTCAGCTCACTACATTTCTCCAGTTTTAGATGTTATATAAACATTAATTCCTCAAACATATTGCTTTAATACTTAGAAAAAGTACTGTACATAGTTAGTAACCATTTCTAAAACTCAGAGACTAACTGATAAGACTGTCAAGTTCTAATGATCAATAGCCACCTGACCACGATAGCTAGCTCTGCTGTCACTCTTGATATACTTATTCTGAACTCTCAGTTGTTCCCTTCCACACTCTTTCCTATGCCATTATGTGCATGGAAAGGAGCCAGCATCCATAGAAAGGAGTAGATTGATGGCATGCTCTTTGTCCTTCCTCTACCTGGACCTGGAGACAGGGTAGGAAAGCCACCTTGGAAATTATTACCCTAAGCTATGAACACAGAAAACAACAGCTAAACTATAGATGCTACTGCTTTCCTTGGCCTTTTTTTCTAAACCTGGTTCTCAGCCATCTCCAACCAGTAAATGATAGCTATCTTCTGGCAGCATCCCTGAACAAATCCCTGCACTCCCATTTTATTGTAGCATCTCCTTTCATTAATGCAAACATTGAATCTTCAGCACACCAGAGTTTGCCTTCCAGAATCCCCAAAACAAAAAGTTTCAGAATTCAAAGGTAAAACATCCATCATTGTAAGGAAATTTATTTGTGAATTGATTTAAGTCCAAATAAAATCGAGGTTCCAGGTTTGTGCAGTGAATTACCCAGTGGGACTCTGTAATATGAGCAGGACTCCTAATACCACAGTAATACAAATGATTACTACTAATACTAAAAGTAGCAGTTTTCCTAAAACCATTTAAAATGAAACTTGGGACCTAAACATATTCCCTTTTAAAATCTTAAATTAACATTTTAAGTGGATAGCTGGATCATTCTTACCAATCCATGATGCAGAATTCTATATGTCAGTTGTATTCGTATTATAAAGAAAAGAGAAAATGTAGTCTAGCATTTAGGACTCCTAAGACTAGTTTAATACTTAGGAATTGGGTTCAGTTCTCTCTTTTACCATAAACAACTTTTGTAACCATTAATAAGTCACTCTGCCCCTCTGTGACCAATATGTGTAATATACATAATATTTTCAGACCTTACAAGGATGTTTAAGGCTAAATATGTTAAAGATTAGAAAGTATGCTAAGATTTCCTAATGAAAAATGCTTCATCCTACACTATAGTGTTGAAGTTTTATACAAAAAATTCCATGCAACCTGTTAGCAGACCCATTTACAGCTATTATTTCAGTTTAGGAGCTAGAATTATAGCTGCTGCCACTTTTGCCCCTTTACGGTAGGAATTTTGATCCATAAGCATTAATCCTATCATTCTGCTCCCAACAACTCACTCTATTCATTACTTCCATGTGTGCAGCTGGAGCAGTCTCCTCTTGCATTAGGTCAATGGGGCCAGGTGTATTCTGCTTCCATGGTGCTTCTAAAAGCGCCACTAAGAAGAATGTCCTGCCCTCTCACTCCCATTCCACATGCACCAGTCTCAAGTATTAGACTCTGCCACACCCACTCTCAAGATTTCTGCATAAGAGCAATGGCTGAAGAATTGTCCCAGAGTAGCTCTCCTGCCCATTTGTAGCATTGATGCAAGCACAGCAAAAGTGGTTTGGCAGGGCATGTGTCTCAGCAGCACTCCCACAAAACACAGACAGGTCCTATGTGTAGCATGTGGCTCCCTCCCCAGCTCCTCCACTGCGAGGTTTTGCTCTTGGGCGTGAGTATGTACCAGAAGAGGCAAGGACAAAAAAATACATGGTGTGGAGAGCTCCTCTATAGTTGATTTTCTCTTTGTGAAGAAATATAAACAAATGAATACACAATCAATAGGATACACTTATAAAGTCAATCAAAAATCTGTTTCAATCTGAGAAATCGAAGTCCAATTATGCAGCCTTTATTCTGGCAAAATTCCTCAGTTATGTCAATGGAGAGTTTTACCTGACTAAGGACTCCTAGATCAGTATCTTTATACATATTTAATAACCCTTAATTTGTGCAAACATTTTCAAATTACAAAAAAAAAGTCACAATACTGGAACATAAACAGCTTCCTGTTCATATTTATACGGTCATATTAAAATATTTTGCACTTCCTTGAAAACACAATTAACAGCATTAAAAGTCTTCTGACAATTTCTTTGAGACAAAGACATTGCTAGAGAAGCTTTCTATCCCTCTAGATTGTTATGCAAATAGTTAAAATATTGAAATGAATTTAAGAAGTTATACTCTAACACATCAGTCCTGTTATAATTTGGAGACAATGAATAATATATTCCAGACAAAGTGAAGGCAGCTATAGAAGTAAACTAAAATAGGAAAATTACGCCCACAAGGCATTTAAATTTAGGAGCTGAATAAATTATCCATACATTAAAAGGTTCATATATTTCAAAGAAAGCACAAAAAAGTTTAAAAAAAAATAACTGAGAAAATGTAACAAAAAGCAGTCTAATTCTAAATGTGATCAAAGCTAGAGTAGAAAAAACCTATTAAATAGATATCCTTGTTGCACAAAAATAGTATTCTTTTCACAGGTCTATTCTTTTAAAAGTTATCTGCTGAGAAGAAACTTTCCTATTTTCAAAAATCTGCTTTAGTCTGATACACCAAAGAAATCAATAAAACTAATATTCTGTCTACTCAAGTTTTCATTGCCTTTTTCAGTCTTTGGTACATGGTTTGTTAGTTTTTTAAACAAGTGTATTCTGGTACTCATTTAAGAGGACCTTCATATTTCTTGGCTGATTTCATCCAGTGCATAGACATGTTATTTTTCAAGTCTGTTTATTAGAAGGTATTATAAAAGCTCACTCCTCTGCAAATCTGATGAAGGTTAAAAAGGGGGAAAAATTAGCAAAATCCTGTACCATACTAGAGCCTACTTTTCTTATTACCCTCTGAAGCCAATTTTCAGCACATACATCCAGCCCTTAAATTTATAACGCTTTACAATTATGTAACACTTTAAATATTCACCATTACAGGTAATATATACAGTAGCCACTATCAAAGATATTGCTTTGATTTTTTATGTTCAGATGTTTGAATGGAATCTAAATAATATATGAATGTTTTCATATCAACAAGTATTACCAAACTAGAAACTAGGAAAAGCTTTCATTCCTGCTAGGACTTCAAAAGAGTTCCTCTGGTGGGAGATTCTCCAGAGGTTTTACAGCATTAAGAGCTGTTACTAAAAGGCTTATCTGAACAATGAGCATGCTGTATAGTAAGGTGGGGTAGGAACTAATTCATTGACTGTGTAGTGGGCAAACTGAGTTATGCTAAGGCTTTTAGCCCTAGTCCAGGCCTTCCCAGAACGAAGCAACAGCCACCTTCTGTGGCATTGGGAGATGTGAGTGCTGTGACTGGGCAGTAGGTGAGCAAGGGACAGCAGTTTCCCTGTAAGGAAAGTGGCTGCACAGTGCCAGGGGATGGGTGCATCATCTAAGGAATCCTTGGCACGGAGCCAGGGGATTGGACAATCTGGAATGAGAAAAGTTACAAAAGTGATGGACAAACAAAGGAACGTGTGCTTGTGTTGCCACCCTGGGGAGACAGGAGCAACCTTGGACTTCTTGCTTTGAGTAACAAGGAATCCAGAAACTAACATCCCACACACCCAGCAGAGGATCTGAGGCTGTTGTAATGTCTGAAAGAACCACTTGCCAGGTTGTATTATAAGGAGAAAACTTGTAATAAGCTTAGGGGTTACTATCAAAAGTTCACTTGATACCAAATCAGACAAGGAGCCGTGTCAATCCTTGAGGGTCTCTGGCAAAAAGAATCTTAGGGGCAACACCCTGGATATTTTTGTGTATGTCCACAAAGCACAATGCAGTCCTAGGGATGCACACACAAGGAACACAATGAAGTGCAATGAAGATCCAGAGAGCATTCTATACAGCCTAAGAAGCCCTCGTTCTGATTGTGCTGTGTAGCTATACTCTTTTGCATACTAACATTGCCTTTGTGTGGGGGAACTTACTCCACATCGTAACTGGAAAAAACTACTTTGCAGTTACAGCAGGGTAGCTAATGCACTGTAAATCCACACCCTGGTTTATTGCAAATAACTTATTGAAATAGACAAGCTATGGGTAGCAAAATCTTCAGCCAGTGTAAATCAGTCAAACACCTACTCAAGTCACTGGCTCTACACCAGTTTGCACCAGCTATCTGGCCCATTATTTATGATATATTATAACTCAAATGGCATATTTGTATGAATATGGAAATCATTTTTAGAGCTTTCCAAGTCCAACAACCTCACAACTTTCAGTGTCCTCTAGAGTCATTCTGCAGTATCCCACTTACTATCTGATACAAAAAATACTAGGTAAAGCAGGAACGGTTTAAAGGGCTCTGTTCTTTCTGGAGAAGGATGAATAAATACAAAGTTAATTATAAGTCAACCAGGGAAGGTTGATGTATAATGCAGTGATTTATATTACTTAAATCTACATTATCTAACTGGGTGGAAATTTGTATTTTTCCTATAAAACAATATGGCTAGAGAGATGAGAAGCAGTAAATCACCCTAGATGTCATCCCTTCTGTCTGAAGTTTCTTGATTGCAGTTTCTTGTATCTTGGAATTTAAGCCTGGGGGCTTTCAGAAAATGTTGTTCAGTCATTAGTTTGGTATTTAAGGCCAAACTTTAGTCAAACAAATGTCTGATCCATTCTTAACAATTATGTGCAAGGGTAACTATTTTTTTAATACTAAGATAATTATACCAATAAACACCCCTGTGTAGATGTACCCACCTGCTAGCTGAAAAACTTACTCATCTGTATAAGGAGGAAAAAAGGTAGTGATTCCTTTGAAGACCCCCTTTGAAGGTTGGTAGCCAGATGAATGCAGATCAAGGAAGCCACTGGCTGCTGTGAATTTGAAGTTTGACCCCTCCTTTCCATACCCAGTTTACTAATAGTAAAGATGCAATGGATGAGCTTAGCCTCTCATACCCAGGGTAGTGCCAGGGGTCTCCAGGACTATCAGGGTAAAAACAATAACGAGTTTTGTGAAGAGGCTGAAGAAGAGGGAAGATCTAGGGGTCATTCCTGCATGTAACTATAGATTTGTTTTGAAGTGCTGCAGTGGGGAGTATGTCAGGTTGATAAGGCTAGAAGATACATGAGTCATCATAAAACGAGAGGATTCACCATTTTTCATCATAAAAATCCTATTGTGTACCTCAGTCATTCAGGGTGAATGCTGTACAGCAATCTGACTAGCAAGAAGATATATATTTTGGCCAGTGTTAGTTGGCCAGGTCTTTCCCTTCCTGAGAATACAACTTGGTGCAAGAAGAGACTACTAAGTTAATTGCCTGAGAAGATATATTTAGGGGATCCACCCCCTAAAGAGCTGCAGAGGAGCTTCCTGTCCCCCATCCTTTAACCCCCATACAAGAGGAGGACAGTGCATCAATGGACTACAGTCGAGTTAGAGAAGGGTAGATGGGGCTGGGGGACAATGGCTGCCTTCTACCAGCTGAAAACAATTAAAGAAAGCATGACAACCTGCACTGGACACAGTATTCCTGGATAGCTCCAAGACAAGTTCATAAAGTTCCAGCCCCACCAAATCATATCTCCTGGAATCCTGTCTGTGTCATTAGTATAACTTACTCTTCTTTTAGTATAGGAACAGTTATACTGTACAAATTACCATTCTACTGGTAGCTGAGTTTAGGTGGGATGTACCACTTAACTATAGGGTAGATAAAGTCTTAGTGAATTCTTCAGGTAAAGACAGTTTTTAAAAAAATACCAAAAAGGTATTTTTGATTTATTTATGATGATGAGCAATTGACTCTTCTCTAGCTCAGTGTAAAGTATTTGTCTAAAGTTGGGGATTGATCTGAAGGTTGATCCTAAGTCCATAGCCACTGACCATCTGACTGTAAATCCTTATGTTTGACCCCTGGTCAATTTCAAAAATTGCAGTGAACTTCTGCATCTTTGATTTATCCTTCCCCCCACCCATATTTATCCCCTAACCTATGGTTTCCTTTCTGCAGCAAGTTTAAAGCTTGCCAGCACACTGCAAAACTTGAGCCCAGAAATAAGTCAGTAAATCTCACAATTCTCTGATCCTGTCATCTGGCCTGTTCTGCATCCCATTTCCTCTCTCCAAAAGTAGACACAAGCCCAGAAGGATTGACAAACAGTCCAGAGACAAATTCCTAAAAGTGAACAGCTTCACATCCAACTGGCATAATGCAGATGGTGTTGATGCAGGATGCAAGGTGTCATGTAAATGGAGAAGGACAGCACACATCTCATGCTCATAAGCAACTTTAATATCCAGGTAGACCCAATACATTGAAGAGCTGGGGTACAGAAACTTGCCTTGCCCCGTTCCTCATTTTAGAGAACTAGAGACATGAGATATTTCTAGCTTTAATTTGAAAAAGAAATAAGCAAGCAGTCCTTTTCCTTATGAAGCATGCCTTGAAATGGAAAGGCTATATTAACTAATTCCCAGGGTATAATTGTGCTACTGATTTTTTCTAAAGATTATAGGTTATTTACAGATCCAGTTCTTCTACCCTTTTGTTATAATATATCTCTACTTCTTTATCACCGTATCTCATTGTCAAGCACTTACACACAGATGTTGAGTTTATGACCTCTTCAGTGCATATGAAGAAAATATGGTAGTTATTTCAAGGATAGGCCAAGCTCTTTGCAGGGAGTTCTCAAAAAATATAGTTTAATTTCAATCTATGTCTTTCAAAGTTGGCAAAACCATATTTTTTGAGCTGCCTTGTAATTAAATCTCTGTAGTATCATATTATTCTGAAATCAGTCATTTGGAGAAAATATGTAGAACTCTTTGATTGGCCTTTCTGAATCTATTTTTCACAGTTGCAAAGTCCTGGTCAAACAAATTAAATTACTTCAGCAGTATGTAACTAATTTTATGTAAATTAAGGTGTTAATGTTCTGAATCACATTCCTGAAAATGGTCTGTTTTCTCTTACAGCTTTTCTTCATTAATGCTACTAGAAATAGGCAAATCTAAAAATTAATTTCTACAACACTAAGTGGATAAAGTGTTGCCCTTTGATCTCTAAAAAGGATTAAATTTACAGATAGTTTTATGGTCAGTCCACACTTGCCAGTAGCCCACCCAAATAAATCAACATGCCTATCTTGATGTAAACATGTGTGAGCTAACAGGAATTAATTTCCTATTCAGTGGCTGATCTAGGCAACTGAGTGGTCATGTTGCTAGGCATATAATTACTGTAACATTTTATCCTCTATTTGTGGCAATGTCTTAACATAAGGAAAACTGATGCTTCAGATTATCAAGGAAAAAATTAATCGAGATTAATAGAACACAAATATGCATAATTTGAAGTCATACCATTTCTGAGAATGGGAACTCATGAGACAATCTTGTTACTGGACAGGAAAAATTAATATAGCAAAAAATCAAGATAATACATGAAGATGATACAAAAAGTTATATCTTTAAATAACAATATAACTAATAATTTTAGGTACTGTTTAAAAGACACTAAATGTGACCTACTGGGAAATGGGAATAATGGAAAAGTGTGCATAGTATGAGATACACAGCAGTCATTCTAGCAAGAAAGAAGGTTGTCCTGACTTTGCAATGAAGAAACAACCAAACACTACATAGTGAATGTTTGCAGAGTTGTTTCAAGTTCATCAGTTTATTAAACTGCCAATAACCAATTTCCGTTTTCCTCAGTTTCTTCTCATCTTTTAGTACTGCGTTCAGGTGGGCCACACATTTTCTTACACCATTTTAAAGAGGCCGTGTGTATAGGGATATGTCCAGGTTGGTTCTGTGTTATGTTTTAAAGAAAAAGTAGATGTCATGTGACAGTGATAAGAATCAAGAAAGACACTTTCTTTTAACACTGAGCAAGGAAATTTGTTGGAATCAGGCAAGATAATATTCTCTCAAAAGCTTTTTTCTTTGCTTCACTGTGAATATTTTATCTAGAAAAATTATCACCTGTCAGCTGACTGAATGCTCACTACAGAATTAAGGAAATGGGCCATATAGGCACTTAGAGGTACTATTTCCTATCTACTTTAGCATCGTGGTCAAGAGTTGGGGGTGGAGAGGGTAGCAGGGAAGTTGTTTCTTGGCCTTGATTTATGAAGGAGCCTCATGTTTTGAAGAATCTTTATGTTTATGGAATTCTCCATTTCCACTGACTTTAGCAACATGGGGATTAATCCTTCTCCAACTAAAACAATGGGAGATTGGACACAGACATCAGTGTAAACATGATTGGGACTTAATTACTTTCATCTGAGAGTTTTGCAATGCTGCACTGCCAAAATGTTGCCAACTTTTAAAACTGTTTTCTTTACTGTGCCTGGTACTGGGGTCATATAATTGTATAGGAATGTCACTGTTTCAGTATAGAAGTAGTTTTGCTATAGAAACATTTGAAAATGTTGAAGAAACCTGCAAGGTCAAAAACCAGAAGAGAATACAAAGAACCCAATGTTTGGTAATTTTTACTCTTTCATAGGTTTTTTGTTTTTTAGCTAGTTATGATTTTTTAACTGTTTGGGAGCGGTAACACCATTCCTTATTTATCCTTAACACTTCCACCCTAAAGAAGAAGATATACATACATTTTATGACTAGGTAACAGGTAGTTATCTAATTTCCCCACGATTTTGTGTAGTTAACCTGAGATTTTCAGAAGTTGTGAATATCTACAGAGCTACACTATCTTAGCTCAGGCAGACAAACTCCAAGGTAGCCAAAAAAGCTACCTTTTGGTTAATGACTTGTCAAATAGCTTAGCTAGAAGGACTAATTGTGAGATCTGAATTTCCTAGTTAGCAGCAAAGCTGACAGTGGAATCCAGCTGCCCCAATTTCTTAATTTCATGTTCCAACAGCTAAACCAAGTGCTGTGTCTTTTATTTTAAGAAATTATTTTGGTCAAATGCCAGATGCAGAGCTTTCTACTTCATATTTATTTACATTAGAAAACAGAATTAGAAAGTAGAGCTGCAGTGACCATCATTCAAGTTGTAATTCCAATGAATAACCACTCCCTCTCCCCTCCCACCTTTATAAATTCTTCAGAAATCAAAGGCTGGGCCTTTATCAGCCTTCACAGATGTATAGGCTTTAAAGAAAAATAAACTTCTTCTGAAAGCAAGAGCAATTGAGCTTTGTATATACAGTCATTGGAAAGGAGGCAGCACTTGTTCAAAGGTGCTATGTGAAAAAGAGCGGTTGGAATGGCAAAAATAAAATAAACTGGAGACCAGCCATGAATGAAAATTCCCCTCTTGAAAGCTATCAGCAGTGCTACTGAGTAAAGGAAGATGACCCAAATTAAAATTATTCCAGTACTAACAGGAATTCTGGAAAGCAAATACAATGAATGCCAATTTGAAAGCTTTTATGTCAGAGAATAAAACCAATCTGGGAAAGCGGGGCAAAGAGCTCATGAATTCAAAAAAATTTCCAAAAAAATCCCAAAGGAAAACCCTTGCCCTAAAGATCTGCAAATGTTGGTGAAGTTGGCCATATTTTATGCTTGAAATAACTTTGTTGCTATGTGCAACAGCCTTTCCCAAAGGACAACATAATAGCTTTTCTCTAACCCGGGTTCTTAACCCTCACATAAGTCACAGAGCTCTGGAGTAGTGCAGACATACCCAAATTCCCTTTCCTGGGAAATATTTCCTCAGCGATGTCCAACATCAAGCTAGACAGAGAGCAGAACCCAGGAGGTAATACATGGGTTAAGGTGTAGACATCAGGTACTCTAATCCAGGTCTTTCACCTCACTAGTGATGTTAACCACTTCCCAGATTTTCCCCAACTCAGGGGTTCCTTCAGAAACTGTCCCAGAGCTCTCTCTCCCATCATGTAACCCCATGATTTATTTCCTTCACCTGAGAAGGTAGACTGAGCCTGGCACAGGGTATATCTGAGCTACAGCTCCTTCACAGGCCATATTTTGTACCATATGCTAAACATAATGGTTAGGGACAGAAATGATACTTAAACTGGTGTAAGTGATCCAAAACCAGTTCAAATCTGTAACACAACAGAAGTTTAGTGCACATAAAAGAAGGGTGCATGAAACAGGCCATATTCAATTTGGATTCAGCCCAAATCGGAGACAGTGATTCAATTAATTGATTCAGGTAACTGTCCCTGATTCAATTCAGCCAAATCCGAATCTGAAGATTCGATGCTGATTCAGAGAATCAGCGATTCGGCCATAGACGCAGCTTTAAATATTTTTTCTACATACCTCAAGGCACCAGGAGTGGCTTGTGAATGCTGCGATGGTGGAGCACATGGAGCATCCCACAGGAGTGCGGGGGCACCCCCTGCATGCTCGGCAGTGAATCCGGAAGTGGACTGGAAGTACTTCCAGTCCACTTCTGGGTCAGCCAGGGAGCATGCAGAGCGGCACCCCCATGCCTCCCCAGTTCAGTGATCAGCTATGGGGGTACCATGGGTGCCCCTCCAGACCCAGGAGGCACCAGTTGCTGAGCCAGGAGGGTACAGGAGGGGGCCCGGGTGTGCTCCCTGGAGGACCCAGAAGTAGACTGGAAGTGCTTCTGGTTCACTTTCAGGTCTGCTGCTGAGTGTGTTGGGGAGCCCCCATGCTCCTGTGGGATGCTTCATCTGCCCTACCATCCCAGCACTCACAAGCCACTGGGTACCTTGAGGTATATGGAAAAACATTTAAAGCTGTGTCTATGTCTGAATTGCTGAATCTTTCCAAATCTCTCTGAATCGATTTGGAGGGTTCCAATTCAATTCGGAGAGATTAAAGGGTCTCCTGATTCAATTCAAATTTAGAGATTCAACCACTGAATCAGGCCAAATCTCTGCCAAATTGAATCAGGGACCAAAGTTTTGCGCAGCCCTAACATAAACCACTTTCAAAATGACCAAAACTGGTTTAAGATAGACCTGGATGGATGTAGTACTAGACTTGACTGATTTAGGTTAAATCAGTGTACTGAACTTCTGTTCCAGATCTCTTGCAGATTCAAGTTAACTCACAGTCCCCCAGCATCGCAGAATGCTTTACACCTCCCCCCACAAACCACCTCTCACAGGGTGGATGGGCTAGCCTTGGCCCATACTGTCTGCTCCAGGTAAGCAAGAAGGCATGCTCTAGCACTAGCTGGCTTCTGGGTCACTGCAGGCATGTGGCTGCATTTCCAGAATCAAAATTGAATGTCTGTTCTTCTGCTTATTGGTTCAATCTATGCAGGTTAGACTAATCTGCAAAGATTGAATCAATTCAGCCTCAGGTTTGTTGACCACCTGGACTTAGCCAATATAAATCTAGCAATATATTATTAGTTTAAGCATCTTTACATCAGATTTGAAATTTCCAAATTCCTTCAAAACAGAGATTCAAATCAAGGCAGAAATGATGTAACACTTCACCCTTTCCAGAAAGTCAGAAAACAATGCAGTTTACTTCAGAGCAGTCTTTTCAAAACCCTGAAAATAATCTTGTCTGTTCTACTTGTATCTGAGGATAGGGATGTGCTTCAGCATCCTTGTACAGTATGTCTCTTCTCCACACTCCTTGCATTTATACTAATTTAATATGTATATTGCAATACTACCTAAATGACCAGGTCATATTGAGATTCATTGTAATAAGTACTGCACAAACACTTGAATTTTTTCCTCAAGGAAGTACATAATTCTTAGCTGATCTAAAGCAGTAACCACCTGACTAGCCATTATCTTTATTGCACTTTATTGTATGCTTTATGGAGGAGTTGGACTGAAGACAGACTTGGAGAATGAAGCAGCATGCCATGATCCATTTCTTTATCTCACTGCTAACCTCCACATACCAGCATTTTCTGCATTTCAATGCTGGACTGAATAGACAGAGCCAAGCATTTTTAAACCACCTACATGGGAAGGTAAATCTGATTGCACAGCATGGACTCTGGAGTTGCCAGAATGGGAGCTGTGTGTGAATACCAATGGTATTCGCCATAGAGGTCAGGGCAGTGGACTTCTGGAAGAAATGACGGGAGAGTAGATTGGCCCTGATTACTTTGTAATACCATATAAAAATGCTTTAATCACTGAAAACAAGCGGTCTATATTCCTTGCTAAGAAGAAAAACACAGTATCCAAATATGAGTAGATTGCCTCCTAGCTGCTCAACACACATAATTAAGGCCCTATCAAATACATGGCAGAAAGGGGCTGCGTGGCAGCTCTGTTAATTTTGTAAATTCCCCTGCACTCTCCACCCCACTTTGCTGATTGGCTGAGGGGACCTGGTTGCCCTGCTACTTGCTGCTGACTGGCCAGGAGGCAAAAATGGCACCATATTTAAAACTGTGGTTTTCACCTCCCTGCTGATCAGGAGCAAGAGGTGGGGCCCCTTCACCAATCAGCATGGGGTGGGGGCTAGGGCTGTGCAAAGCTTCGGTCACTGATTCAATTTGGCAGAGATTTGGCCTGATTTAGTGGCCAAATCTCTGAATCCAAATCAAATCAGGAGACCCTTTAATCTCTCCAAATAAAATTGGAACCCTCTGAATCGATTCGGAGAGATTTGATGATTCGGACATAGACACAGCTTTAAATGTTTTTTCTACATACCTCAAGGTATGTAGGTATAACTCATGAATGCTGACATAGTGGGGCACATTGAACATCCCATAGGAGTGTAGGGGGGTCCCCAGCACACTCAGTGGACCAGAAGCACTTCTGTTCCACTTCTGGGTACACTGCAGAGTGCGCAGGAGACCCTCCCCCTGCTTTGGCAACTGATGCTGCCTGGGTCTGGGGGGGGCACCCAGGGTCCCCCCCATGGCCAATCGTTGAGCTGGGGGGGAAGGGGGCAGGGTCCCCTGTGCACTTGGCAGTAGACCCAGAAGTGGACTGGAACTACCGGAAACTATAGGCCAGTTAGTCTTACCTCGATCCTGGGTAAGCTTTTTGAGAGAATTATCCTGGTGCATGTCCATGAGGGGCCAGCAGGGGAGGTTATGCTAAGGGGCAACCAACACGGGCTCATTAGAGGCAGGTCCTGTCAGACCAACCTGGTAGCCTTCTATGACCAGGTCACAAAATCCTTAGATGCAGGGGTAGCAGTGGATGTAGTCTTTCTGGGCTTCAGGAAGGCCTTCAACACTGTCTCTCACCCCATTCTCATTAAAAAACTAGGGGACTGTGGCGTCGACACCTACACAGTCAAATGGGTCACTAACTGGCCAGAGGACCTCACCCAGAGAGTGGTTGTGGACAGGTCATTTTCATCCTGGAGGGATGTGGGTAGTGGGGTCCCCCAGGGCTTGGTCCTCGGACCCGCACTGTTCAACATCTTCATCAGTGACTTGGACAAGGGGGTAAAAAGCACCCTATTCAAATTTGCTGATGACACTAAGATGTGGGGGGATGTGGGCACGCTAGAAGGGAGGAATAGACTGCAAATGGGCCTAGACAGGTTACAGGGGTGGGCAGATGAGAACAGGATGGGTTTCAACACTGACAAGTCCAAGGTGCTGCACCTGGGGAGGAAGAACCAGCAGCATACCTACAGGCTGGGGAACTCCCTTCTTGTCAGTGCAGAGGCAGAAAAGGATCTTGGAATCATTATTGATGCCAAAATGAACATGGGCCAACAGTGTGGGGACGCGGTCAGGAAGGCCAACGGCACCTTGTCATGCATCCACAGATGCATCTCAAGCAGGTCCAAGGAGGTGATCCTCCCCCTCTACACAGCACTGGTCAGGCCACAGTTAGAGTACTGCATCCAGTTCTGGGCGCTGCACTTCAGGAGGGATGTGGACAGCATTGAGAGGGTCCAGAGGAGGGCCACCCACATGATCAGGGGGCAGCAGGGCAGGCCCCATGAGGAGAGGCTAAAGGACCTGAACCTGTTCAGCCTCCACAAGAGAAGGCTGAGGGGGGATCCAGTGGCCTGTTACAAACTAGTCAGGGGGGACCAGCAGGCACTGGGGAGTCCCTGTTCCCATGAGCACTACCAGGGGTGACTAGAAATAATGGTCACAAGCTGGCAGAGGGTAGATTCAGATTAGACATGAGGAGGTGCTACTTCACAGTCAGGGCGGCTAAGATCTGGAACCAACTTTCAAGAGAAGTGGTGCTGGCTCCTACCCTGGAGGTCTTTAAGAGGAGGCTGGATGAACGCCTTGCTGGGGTCATTTGACCCCAGTTCTCTTTCCTGCCATGGCAGGGGGTCAGACTTGATGATCTGTCAAGGTCCCTTCCGACCCTACAAACTATGAAACTATGAAACTATGAAACTATGAAACACTTCCGGGTCCATTGCCAAGCACGTGGGGGGAGGCGGGGCCCGCACTCCTGTGGGATGCTCCATCCACCCCACCATTGCAGCATTCACAAGCTGCACGTGGTACCTTGAGGTATGTAGAAAAAACATTTAAAGCTGTGTCTATGACTGAATTGCTGATTCTCTAAGTCAGCATCGAATCTTGAGATTCAGATTTGGCCGAATTGAACTGGGACAGTGATCCAAATCAACTAATCGAATCACTGTCCCCTGATTTGGGCTGAAGCCGAATCCAAAGCAAATACGCACCCCTAGTGGGGGCATGCAGAGGAATCTACAAGATTAAAGAAGCTGCCACGCAACCCAATTCTGCCATGAATTCAGTATGGCCCTACACATAATTGGAAAATTCAACTTGTATATCAGTTCTCAGGGTTCTGTCACTGGGCATACAAAAAGCCCTTCAGCCTTCTTTGAAAGTCAGTTCACTTGCCTATCCACTGTTTAAATGTTAAGTCAAGTGCCTAACAATCTTCAAAATATTTGGGATGTGATTGCAATGCACTAGTATAAGTACAAAATATTGTTATTGATATGCAATAAATATAAGGAATTTTTAAAAGCTTAACTTGTGAAATGTAAAAATAATGTGTAGCCCCATCAGCATTCTATGAGACTAGAACACTTCAATACTCTTCCTGTTTTGATACTGCTATAAAGGACATTGTTTGCCATTATTAACAAGAATATTGGCAAAGCACTTTACATGAGGAATTCACTAAGTGCAGCTTCATGCAGGGAATTACAGGACTGAGGCCTCAATAATTAACAAGAGGAATTTAGAGTAACATATATATTTTAAACAATAAAAACTGAAGAATATATAGGAAATATAAAACAAGTGATTTTTCTAAACAATCTGTATTCCATCTATATAATTGAAATGAATAAAAACGAAGGTCAAGTCAGCCTCAAGGCTGCTGTGACCGTTGGGGCACCTTAGATGCTATAACATCCCTCCTCCACTGTGCCCTGTTTAGCTAATTTTGTGCACTCTGTCAGTTGAGGCCCCATCCAGTCCTTAATATTGGTTCCCCCAGCTCTTCTTGGGTCTACCTCTTTTTCTCTTTCCCTCTACCATGCCCTGGATTAGGGTGTTGGCAAGGGTGGCTGGCCTTCTTGTGATGTGTCCAAATGACTGCAGCTTCCTTTGTTCCACAACCTCCAACTACAGTTCATAGGTTCCAATTTTTTGACTGATTTGCTGCTTGACAAACTCATTGATCTGGTGCTCAGTGCATGAGACACACAGCAATCTCCTAAAGCAACACATTTCAAATGCCTCAATTCTGTTCTCTAAGTTCTTATTAAGTGCCCATGTCTCAGCCATAAAAAGGAAGGTGCTGCCAGTTATATTATGGTGCATGGTGTGGTGACAGGTACCAACACAAGAAAATATACAAAAAGAACTATTTTGCTTATTAACTTTATACAATGGTTCTTTATCTAGATAGATAGATAGATTGATATATTCATTCACATGTCAGTTATATGCCTCTCCCACACACAAACCTTGTATTCTGAGAGAGACAGGGAAAGAGACAGGGTATGTACAAGTATTACATGTAGGTTGACCTAAACAAAATCTAATTCGCTAGATGTGCATACCTACATGCATTCATAGCACAGCCCCGGGGCTGGGAAAGCTCAGCCACTGGCCCCAGCCCTGGGGCTGTGCTTTTCCTACCACCCAACTCTGACCAGGCTATTTTTAGCCTCCTGACTACCCCCTCCCCTCTGCAGACCCACCAACCCCCCCCGTAAGCAAAGGCCTCCCTGCAGACTAGTCAGCCCTGCCCCGATCCCACCCACCCTACCCTCCACGTACAAGTTACTTACCTAAGGTTGCCCATACCACTCCTGGCAGCAATGAATGCCTCCCTGCATGTGCAACTCCTGGTTTCGTTTAGGCAGCTTAAAGTAAGCCACCTAATCTAAAACTGGATCCCACAAATGCTTGTTAGCAATCCAAGAGAATTTCTCTTGACTTTGGTAGAGCTGGGGATCACTCCTGGTGTATTTTAGTATAATATATTGCCTGTGTGCAAGAATGCATATATTCATATATTTAAGCACATATGCACGCACACTTGTGCACACATATAAAATATGAGGAAGAAAGCCTTTCTTTCAAAAACTTACCTAACTTTATCCCAAGCATGCAGTTGGTCCTATAAAAGATATCACCCAAAAGTTTCTTGATTATAAAAAATACAACATGGGTATGCCCTAGCCCTAGTAAAGTCAACAAGAATTTTACCAATGATTTCAATGGGGTTCTGATCCACCCCATTTCTTGTGTATGTTTTACAAGGTGTACATAAAATTCTTTTCAAACTGGATCACTTATTTAACCTTGTCCAAATTCTAGTAGCTATCCCCATTCTACAATTAAGTTCCCCTCATTACTAAAATAGTTAACTATGCTACTCAACCCTTGGTAGTATGGAACCTACATATGCATGTCGCTAAAGATCTATAAGGAAATAAAACAAAGTCCCATTTAGTACACTTTTCAGAAGAACATCTCTGCCAAGGCTGCAACTGAACTCCAGCTAGCTTTGAGCATCAAGGACAATAAAAAGTCCTTTTTCAGATATGTGGGGAGCCGGAGGAAAAGCAGGGGCAACGTTGGACCCCTGCTGAACCAGATGGGGCAACTGACAACTGACGCCCAGGAAAAAGCCAACCTATTAAATAGGTACTTTGCATCAGTCTTCCATTAGCCCCATGGGACGCCCATGCCCGCTACAGAGCCAGGAAGTCCGGGTGAGGGTGATCCCCTGCCCTCCATTAATGCTGACTTCGTGAAGGAACACATTGAGAAGCTGGATACCTTCAAGTCAGCCGGCCCTGACAATCTTCACCCCAGGGTACTCAAGGAGCTGGCGAGCATCATAGCCCAGCCTCTAGCACGGATCTTTGAAAACTCTTGGCGCTCTGGTGTAGTGCCCGAAGACTGGAAGAAGGCCAATGTGGTGCCTATCTTCAAGAAAGGGAGGAAAGTGGATCCGGCTAACTATAGGCCCATCAGCCTGACTTCTATCCCAGGGAAGATCTTAGAAAAGTTTATTAAGGAGGCCATCCTTAATGGACTGGCCGACGCCAACATCTTAAGGGATAGCCAGCACGGGTTTGTTGCGGGTAGGTCTTGCTTGACCAATCTCATTTCCTTCTACGACCAGGTGACCTATCACCTGGACAAGGGAGAAGAGATTGATGTCATATATCTTGACTTCAAAAAAGCCTTTGATCTGGTGTCCCATGATCGCCTCTTGGAGAAACTGGCCAATTGTCGCCTTGGGTCCTCCACGATCCACTGGCTGGAAAATTGGCTCTGAGGTCGGACCCAGAGGGTAGTAATTGATGGAAGTCATTCATCGTGGTGTCCTGTGACCAGTGGGGTCCCCCAGGGCTCTGTCCTTGGACCCATACTGTTCAACATCTTCATTAATGATGTGGACACTGGAGTCAGAAGCGGACTGGCCAAGTTCGCCGATGACACCAAACTTTGGGGCAAAGCATCCATACCAGAAGACAGGCGGGAGATCCAGGCTGACCTGGACAGGCTCAGCAAGTGGGCGGACGAGAATCTGATGGTGTTCAACGCCGATAAATGCAAGGTTCTCCACCTCGGGAAGAAAAACCCGCAGCATCCTTATAGGCGCGGCAGTGCTATGTTGGCTAGCACTATGGAAGAAAGAGACTTGGGGGTCATCATTGACCACCAGATGAACATGAGCCTGCAATGCGATGCGGCGGCTAGTAAAGCGACCAAAACGCTGGCTTGCATCCATAGATGCTTCTCAAGCAAATCCCGGGACGTCATTCTCCCCCTGTACTCGGCCTTAGTGAGGCCGCAGCTGGAGTACTGCGTCCAGTTTTGGGCTCCACAATTCAAAAAGGATGTGGAGAAGCTTGAGAGAGTCCAGAGAAGAGCCATGCGCATGATCAGAGGTCAGGGAAGCAGACCCTACGATGACAGGCTGAGAGCCCTGGGGCTCTTTATCCTGAAAAAGTGCAGGTTCAGGGGTGATCTGATGGCCACCTACAAGTTTATCAGGAGTGACCACCAGTATCTGGGGGAACGTTTGTTCACCAGAGCACCCCAAGGGATGACAAGGTCGAATGGTCACAAACTACTTCAAGATCGTTTCAGGCTGGACATAAGGAAGAATTTCTTTACTGTCCGAGCCCCCAAGGTCTGGAACAGCCTGCCACCGGAGGTTGTTCAAGCGCCTTCATTGAACACCTTCAAGATGAAACTGGATGCTTATCTTGCTGGGATCCTATGACCCCAGCTGACTTCCTGCCCTTTGGGCGGGGGGCTGGACTCGATGATCTTCTGAGGTCCCTTCCAGCCCTAATGTCTATGAAATCTATGAAATCTATGAAATCTCCAGTGAAGTCAACAACATATTTTAATTGATCACAGTAGTAACAATTGGTTATAAAACTTAAACTTTATGCAGATCTTAAATGTCAACAGTATTACTAAATACAAAGTTAAACCAACTTTCACAGATGAGAAATGCCTTTAGAATAGCAGTAGTAAAATTTATCCCACCAGATGAATTTCTGTGATATGATTGCCAAATGAACCTATTTTTTTTAAAACAGGCAAAGGGAAGGGACAGTCAGTCTGAGATTTACACCTGATTTGTGTTATAGTAATCTTGGAAATTAAGAAGTGTATCCTTGCATTTCATTAAATTCTGGCTAATGAGATAACTGTCTTCCCAAGGAGGGAGTGATGAAGGACTCATGCCATAAAGCATAAATTAATGCTGCAAGGTTAAACACTGGAACTAACTCATGTTTCAACAAAAGCCCCTACCAGCAGTTAAATTAACTGACATAAATACCATAAAATCTGTCTTTATTTTAGTCTCAGATGATGCTTCTTTTTACACCCCTGCTTTCAGTTTGTATAACTCATTTTTGCACATTATTGCATGCACCATTTGCCATTTAAAGAATCAGCTACAACTGGAAAAAAAAAGATGTAAGGAATCAAATACTCAGGGAAAAAAAACCTGTGGGTCTGAGGGATACCCCTATCGTATTGTATATTGCTAGTATTGTTTAAAAATACAACAATAGACAACCTCAGTTCAAAGCAACAGTTAATTATGTTGAGAACAGACCAAAAAAATCTACTTTTTCAAGCTTTTTGATAGACATTTTGAAAAAAAACGCTAAAAAAAACCTGTGGAGATAATAGGTTTGATATATATTCTGGCAAAAATTATATCACATTAATGAGGTGGCTTAAAGGGCTCATGCATTTTGTAGGAGGCATTTCAATGTATTAGTATAATTAGCAGTGATGAGAAAACTGTTTGGAACTGAATTACCTCTCATGAGTTCATTTGAGCTATATGAAATTACACCATGCAAGAAGGAAAATTATGGAGCCATCCAGAGAGAGTTCATGCCTGATTTGATCATAGCCACTAATTGGATGATCATTTTCGTAAAGCTTTTCAAATGGTTGACAGTTTTTGCCTCTCATTTTTTTAATGGACTAGCTCTTTATTTCTTGTACTAAGCAACCAAACATACGTTTGTTAGAGATTTTGGTGTTTCTACAGGGACCTACAGGTGTAATTGTCACAATCTGAGCAACCTTTGTCCCTTAATTAGCTGCTTTTTGGGGACCCCTAATGAGAGTTGCTGTTCTTGTTAACAATCTTAGAGAATACCTGATGAGTAAGACTTTCCCAAGTCTGATGCATGTCAGCAGACACCATATGACAGCAATTTAATGAAGTTAAAAACTGACCTGATTCTGATGACTGGAGTAGCATCTGTGTTGTATAGCTTTTGATTCCTGTTAGTCTATTATTTTAGAACCTGAATTGGGTGTTCTCGTGAAGGATAACAGAAAGGTGAAGGATACAGGAAGGAGAGCTTATTAATGGAAACACTTTATGAGCTCTATTTCTGTGCCTCCTAATATCCAATAACACAGAGGGAATTGAAACTGTAGTAGCCTTCTTCATATAATTTACTTTAAATGAGTTTCATGATATAAAAAAATGCTTGGGTTTTGGATGGTTAGATATTTAGTTTCTTTTTCTATTTTACTGTATTCTTATGTTTGTATACAATTTTCGAAATCATTTCTATTCATTTAATGTAAACATTTTGCAAAAAGATTTAATCTTGATATCATCCCAAGTGGAAATTAGTACTACCTAAAATAGTACTTTTCTCAAATAGTATGTTTGCCCCAGTAAATCAGGAAGGAAATTATTAAAGAAAAAGAAAAGCTATGAAATTTGTTGCAGAAAAAAAGATGCAACATGCAAGCAAATAATATTTTATCTCAATGATAACTTACAATTCTATTAAGAATATCTGACTGAGGATAACAAAATTCAATATAACATTTGTGAAGACTCTAAAGTTAAAAAATCCTATTTTATTAATTTCTTGCAGGAACAGAAATTATTTCTGGGACTATGATATCAGAGTAAATATCTAAAACAACCAATCTAACAAAACTATAGAAACTATAGAAAAGTCCTATTTTTTTTTTAGAAAATGTTAATGTATTTAAGCCTCCCCAATAAATTTAATATGAAATGATATTCTTGTCAAATAATTATATGGAAAAGCTTAGGGAAAGCAGCATACAACTATCAGTCATATATTGATCTTTAGAGAAATTCATACTCAACATTATTGTCTAAACCCTTACTTCCACCAGATTTTTCCTTATGTGTAGAGATATACCATAAAAAATCTTTCAAGGAAGTCCATTGGAAATTACAGCATGTACCACATGTGTTTGTAGTATGACTGTTTACAAAGGGAACAGCAAATAAGGGTCTGCTGGTCTGAAAATATGCAGTTTGATTCAAGCCACTCTGGTAAGTGAGAGCTTTACCACTGATTTAAACAAAAAAAAGAATCTGCAAAATCTAGCAAACACACATATTTAGAAAATGCCTCCTGAATAGGTATTGTACAAGTCCTCTTGTTTCAGCAGTTTGCAAACAATGCCTCAGAGAAATCTGGATGATACCTTTTCTTTTCTCTTCAGCAGCTAAAGAAACTAAAGATATATTAAATACTTTGTTAATGATACTTTTCCATAAGAAATTGCTGTAGTGGCCACAGGAATGCTCTGCTGAAGCACTGCAAATGGGAGAAGAGGTAGTTCTGTGCAAATGTGAATGGGTACAGTCTCTGTTAAGTTCTTTTGTAAAGCAGAATACTTCTTGACTTTAACATCTTATCTGCCAAGATCCTAGTTCATAAACAATTTGGAATACAGAGCCACACAAATTATTAATAGAACTAACATAGTTCATCTACTCCCTTCCTTTGCATGTACAAGATTGCTTGTTCCCAAAACAGATTACCCAATGCTTTGGGCAGCTTAGTGTTAAATGTCACATGCAAGACAAATGTGGCACATCCTTTCAGCTCACAGTAATGACACCAAAGTCACAAAACTTGTAAGTGTGGAAAAGCACTATTGGATCAGTGAGGTCAAATGCAGTGTAGAGTTCCTCCACTTCCAAATGCACTACATATTGTAAAAGGACGTATGTCAATGGTAATAATATCACAATAATGTTCATCTAAGTAACTTTACGTTGATAAGACACACTAGAATGTAAAATTATCATCAATGATAAAATAGTATGTTTTTTAACTGCAACTTCATAATAGGGTTGGCAATCTTAATCCATTACATGGCAATTAATCAAGTAACATTAATAAAGCAGAGTCTTATGGAAACTTGGCAACATGATACAATTGCTCCAAAAAGCCACTTAAAGATTATTTCCACTTCACAGTTTAGCCCCACTACAGATGTTCATGCTTCTGCTTCACTGCTGTTCAGTTAGGTTAATTTTTCAGATATGAGAATTCTCTCTTCTTGCACACAAAATGGATTGTTTTTGCTACGGAAACTTTTATATTTGAACTACTGAAGAATATAGACCAGCTTATCATCTACCCAATTTGCCTGGCAGGAGCTATGCAATAGAATACAGCTGGATCAAGCAGGCTGTTGAAGTTGAGGTTCTTTGTGATAGGATAAAATTTGTATCTTGAGCAAACCAAAGGGAAAAAGTGATACAATACAAGTCTTTTACTATATTAAGGGCATTTAAACAGTCAGGACTTGAGTTTGACTTTTGTTACACAGGTGTACAACCAGAATTATTTTTTAATTTCAAGGGAGTTACTCTACATTTGCAGTGGTGTAAAATGAACTGAACTTGGCATGATGCTTGCAGTATTCGAAGCACCTAAATACCTCATATGCCAGCTCCTTGGGGCAGGGGCTGTTCTAGTCTACATGTCTATGGTACCTATCTTAATAAGCCCTTAATCTGCTTGTTTCCTTTATGTACTACCAGAATGCAATTGGCATAAACAACAATAATAAAAACTTAGCCTTTCCTATTACTAGAATGGCAAATTGACAAATTTCAGAATTGTGTTGTTGTCATACTTTTCAACAAGCGCCTAAATTTATCAAAGCGAGCACCAAACACAAAAACACTGGGGATGACTTATTTATTTCTAAAGATTAATTCAACCTCAGTATAATGACACTGACATCAGAAATTAATTTAGCCTGGTTTGTATAGCTTTTCCGGAATTGGGTAAAGGCAGTGGATAGTTGACTTTGAGCTGATGCAGAATTGTAAACACAACTCTCCCATTCATATGGTGCTGTTACTATATTCTCATAATTCACATAAAAAAAATTGGAAATTAAAAAGATGGCCACTTAAAGAGGCATTTTATCATGTCATTTGCCTCAGACATGTGCAGGGTTGATGCCATTCACTGTAGAATCGCAATACAGTTATAACGAATGAATTTTGTGGAATGTGTATGCCATCAAATCTGATATTAGGCAATAAATTCTATGCAATGTAATAAATTACAAAACTATGAGCTGTTCAAAAGTGTACATGTCAGTAACCACCCCCAATGGCCCATGTACTTGTTTAAAAAATTCTGGAGCAGTGCTGTGCTCTGGTCAGGTCTCCTCTTTAGTGGCCACTATGTATCACTTCTGCAACAGTTGAGAGCTCATCTACAACAGATTGATTCAGAACTATCCAAAACCAGCTGCTTTGTAGGTTAAAAAAAGCCACAAAAAAGCCCCTACACACGCTATTACTGCACATGAATAAATTCTGGAGCTTATTGCTCTAGAGTTTATTGCTCCTCGGCACACCATTTGGACATATGCTGGGGAGCAATAAACTCCAAAGTAATAAGCTCCAGAGTTTAATCATGTACAGCACGTTCAGTTGGATTGAAGTAGCAAACACCAGCTCAGAGTGCTGTGGAGGAGTTAGCTGGGGCACAAGGGTGCTTCAGCATGAGACTAGCCAGCGGACAGTCCCCACACTGAAGCACTCTCATGCCCCAGCCACTCAGGACAGTATGTGCACATGCACTGCTGTGGAGTTTTTTACACCACAGCAGGATAGTACTTGTATGGATAGTACGGAGTAAATTACTTTACTCCAGCCTAATAGGGGTGCAATGTAGACGCACAACACTGCGTGGACCCCTGCTGAACCAGATGGGGCAACTGACAACTGACGCCCAGGAAAAAGCCAACCTATTAAATAGGTACTTTGCATCAGTCTTCCATCAGCCCCATGGGACGCCCATGCCCGCTACAGGGCCAGGAAGTCCGGGTGAGGGTGATCCCCTGCCCTCCATTAATGCTGACTTTGTGAAGGAACACGTTGAGAAGCTGGATACCTTCAAGTCAGCCGGCCCTGACAATCTTCACCCCAGGGTACTCAAGGAGCTGGCGAGCATCATAGCCCAGCCTCTAGCACGGATCTTTGAAAACTCTTGGCGCTCTGGTGTAGTGCCCGAAGACTGGAAGAAGGCCAATGTGGTGCCTATCTTCAAGAAAGGGAGGAAAGTGGATCCGGCTAACTATAGGCCCATCAGCCTGACTTCTATCCCGGGGAAGATCTTAGAAAAGTTTATTAAAGAGGCCATCCTTAATGGACTGGCAGACGTCAACATCTTAAGGGATAGCCAGCACGGGTTTGTTGCGGGTAGGTCTTGCTTGACCAATCTCATTTCCTTCTACGACCAGGTGACCTATCACCTGGACAAGGGAGAAAAGATTGATGTCATATATCTTGACTTCAAAAAAGCCTTCGATCTGGTGTCCCATGATTGCCTCTTGGAGAAACTGGCCAATTGTCGCCTTGGGTCCTCCACGATCCACTGGCTGGAAAATTGGCTCTGAGGTCGGACCCAGAGGGTAGTAATTGATGGAAGTCACTCATCGTGGTGTCCTGTAACCAGTAGGTCCCCCAGGGCTCTGTCCTTGGACCCATACTGTTCAACATCTTCATTAATGATGTGGACACTGGAGTCAGAAGCAGACTGGCCAAGTTCGCCGATGACACCAAACTTTGGGGCAAAGCATCCATACCAGAAGACAGGCGGGAGATCCAGGCTGACCTGGACAGGCTCAGCAAGTGGGCGGACGAGAATCTGATGGTGTTCAACGCCGATAAATGCAAGGTTCTCCACCTTGGGAAGAAAAACCCGCAGCATCCTTATAGGCGCGGCAGTGCTATGTTGGCTAGCACTATGGAAGAAAGAGACTTGGGGGTCATCATTGACCACAAGATGAATATGAGCCTGCAATGTGATGCGGCGGCTAGTAAAGCAACCAAAACGCTGGCTTGCATCCATAGATGCTTCTCAAGCAAATCCTGGGACATCATTCTCCCCCTGTACTCGGCCTTAGTGAGGCCGCAGCTGGAGTACTGCGTCCAGTTTTGGGCTCCACAATTCAAAAAGGATGTGGAGAAGCTTGAGAGAGTCCAGAGAAGAGCCACGCGCATGATCAGAGGTCAGGGAAGCAGACCCTATGATGACAGGCTGAGAGGCCTGGGGCTTTTTAGCCTGGAAAAGCGCAGGCTCAGGGGTGATCTGATGGCCACCTACAAGTTTATCAGGGGTGACCACCAGTATCTGGGGGAACGTTTGTTCACCAGAGCACCCCAAGGGATGACGAGGTCGAATGGTCACAAACTACTACAAGATCGTTTCAGGCTGGACATAAGGAAGAATTTCTTTACTGTCCGAGCCCCCAAGGTCTGGAACAGCCTGCCACCGGAGGTTGTTCAAGCGCCTTCATTGAACACCTTCAAGATGAAACTGGATGCTTATCTTGCTGGGATCCTGTGACCCCAGCTGACTTCCTGCTCTATGGGCAGGGGGCTGGACTCGATGATCTTCCGAGGTCCCTTCCAGCCCTAATGTTTATGAAATCTATGAAATCTATGAACATTTATTGTGCAGCTAATTAGTCAACTGCACAGTAAATGTCCCATATAGATGTGCCTGCTGAAATGCAGTTGACTCTACTGGTTGTGTCATGGTTGAATTTGATTCTAAATACCTGCAAATTGAATAGGAGTGCCACAAACTAGTGATTACAAGATTAGGCCCATTTAGTGCAAGTGGCTTATCTTTAGTTTAGAGATCTTTAAATGAGCTAATACAAATCTCACCTTAGCCTCTGGGGAGCATCTTTCCCTTATTTTGAAAGTAGTTCTTTAAAAATTATTTCTTTACCAGGGTTGTTTTTTTTGGACTGAATACTTCTCAAAAAAAAAAAAAAAAAAAGAACAGAATACAACTCAATAGAGGTGCATAGACATATCAAAGCTACAATCATTTTCCAGCTAGGGCATATAACTCTATGCAATGGGTATTGTCCAGCTACCTCTAGTAGTACCCACCTTCCTTCCACTTTTGTAACCAAGTTACACTAATGTTTATTCAGCTACATCTAGTATAATCATTATAATCATTCTTACTTACAGTAAGTGCCCCAAATACCATGTTAGGTATAGAATATCCCCATTTATCACCATGTCTCTTCGACATTCAAAATTTGACATCTTCCTCACTTAAAGATGCAGTGCATTTAACATGTAAGTCAATGCAACTGAGTTATGCAAGTGTCAGTTTCAGTCCAACTGGCAAAATCTCAAAAATATATATGGTATGAAAGGAACTCTTTTACAAAGATAGGAATACAATGTGCCATGGTCAGCCCCTGGTAATAAATACATTGACTCCAATTAATTTGCATATGTTTACGGTAGGCCCAAGTATTCCTAGTATTACAGACTGCCAGACTGCATTTTGTGGAAATGGTTCCCCAATGCCCCAATTTTTAAATTTCTTTCTTTTGTGTAAACAGTGGGGAAATAAGCATAAAGGGGTAGGAGTACACTTACTTTGTTGGGGTGCCTCCCATTTGGATTAGCAGGAGTTATATCTTGACATTGAAAAGGGAGAACATAGCCCATGTTTAATTGCTCCCAAAATGTTGAAGATATGAACAGTGGCATAAATCTTTCCTTTAATTTCTGATGGTTTGTGGAGTATAAGAGAATTCACGGAATCTCTGAGTGTATTTGTTAAGGCTTAATCTACTGAAAAGCACCAAAATGTTGAAAACTAAACTGACCTAACTGCCATGTCTACAAAAATACTCCATGTCTTCTGTTGAAACATGGCTGACTTCTTTATGCTAAACAGGAAAGAAATAGCTTTGGCTTTTTACACTCAAGGACAAGATCCAGATGTGCATTTCCCCTGGGACAAACAACGACGGTACAATATGTGCTGCTGTTACTTGTCCCTGGAGTTTGCCAGTGTATACGTGCTCTGCCACATGTTACTCCAGGTGGATAGGAGAGGCTGGGCTCACCTGGGCTGGCCCCAGCAGCCTTACTCAGGATCCTAGGGGCCTCTCAGGGCTCTAGTTGTGGCAATCTGGCAACAACCTGGCCAGCAGCCGGAGTGTGCCTCCAACCAGCCAGGCTCCACAGTTTCAGGTGGTGCACGCTTCCACCACATGTGCTGCCCCACTTTTTTCTGCTGCAGGTCTTCTTGACACTAGGACCTCTCAATGTCAATCCCCTCCCCGCCTGCGGCGCTGCAAATTAGCAGTGTGAGAAATGCCTGCATGTGTGGTGTGCAGCACCACAGATAGGTCTGTGATACTGCATACTGCACATGCATGCTTATCTGGACGCATGCAAGCTGTCCACTTACCATCCATCCAAAGCCTTTTGTTCAAATGAGGACACTGGATATGCTACATCTCTCTCACACCTCTGTTTTTATTCTGTCCTCATTCACCTTCTGAGCAGATGTAACACAAATAACAAATGATGCTAAAATTATACTTTTCAAATCTCCACCAGCTGTTAATCCTCATCTAATGTAATCAGGAGAAAACATGTTAAGCACACTTGAACCCTTACAAACATACCAAATGCCTTCTTTTTAAAAATGCTTTCAGCTAGTAGAAACCTAATTTAGGGTCCGATCCAAAGAGTTCCAAAATCATTGTGCCTTCCAAACAGTAGCATAACTGAGCCGGGGGGGGAGAAACTCAACCAGAGCAGCACCCTAGACATTGTGTTGAGAGGGGCAAGGAGGTGCAAAAAATAGACACCAACACAACAGTCAGCAATCGCACCATTGTGGCAGCCAGTAAGTGCTCTGTGCATTACAGATGGCCCCAGGTGCGAAGCTGCCCTGCTACACCATATCTGCTCCCAATTGACTTCTACAGGCTTTGAGAAACCGCCAAAGATGCCAAACCTTTATCATACCATCTTTGGTCTCATTAAGTAATGGCCACAGGGTTAAAAAAAAAATCTAATGTTTTTGCAAGCATTTATTAGCCGCATTCAGGAATCAACTATTTCCTGCTTCAATTACATATTATAAACCCTACTCAATTTAAAGCCACAGGAAAAGTAATTAAACATAATACATGCTACAGCTTCTATAGAAAGATACAAAAATATACTGTGTGAATAAATATCTCGCTCTGCAGAGGTGTAATTTGACTATGTGTCAGCTTATATGCTTACTGATGTTATGTCTGTGTCTCACTTTGTCCTTTGCTCACTATGTATAATCACATCCGTGCCATCATTATGAGATGTTTGTTTTAAAACATAAATTATTGGGTAATATCATTGGTTCCTCATATTATATTAATTTATTTATAAACTTTAGTATTAATTGTGCAGTGTTATGTTGCAGTACTTTAGGGTTTCAGTTCTTGACTAATAACAGATTTTCTCATCAAGTAGTTTCTAGGAATTGATATCTCTGGAATCTCCAGAAGAAAAAGCCTATTGCCAATGTCACGGAAAACAAATGCACTCCATTGCCAAGCTGATTTTAGATCTTTTCCTTCCCCTTTTGGTAGAAGGTAGTGGGATCCAATATCAGCAAGGGGATCTAAATGCCTATAAAATCAGTGATATTTCATCTTTCAACTCTCCTGAATTAATTGCTCTGTCACACAGGCAAGCACTCAACATTGTAATCACCAAAGTGACCATGCAGCAGCAGTTCTATCTGTGATGGTGAATGCTGTCTTATGCTGTTGTATGCACTTCTGTGCTCTGGCTGTTGTTTCTATTACTATTAGTTCAGTGTTATACCAGGCTAACCATTCTTGCTTCAGCTTTGCGGATTGATAATGTTTTTATTACCTGCTGCTAAAGATAACACTTCACAATATTTGTGTTGCTTCCTTAAACCCCCTGAGTACTTTACAAAATAAATCTTTATGAAGTAATTGAAACTGTAGCAAATATGCATCGTTAATTTGAACTCAAAATCTCTGACAGAAGCCAATTTCACAGAGGATTCTTTTCTCCAGTTGAATATCCAATATGCAATAGAAATGTTCATAGGGAGATTGATATCCATCCTAGCAATCAAACATTCAGCCAGCTAGCATTTTGCTGGATGTGGAACATTAGATCCACAGAGCAGATTTACAAAAATATGCATTGATTCTTAATCAAATGGGCAAAATATGCCCATTCTCAATTTCATATTTTGCTTTCCTTTAATGCTCATGGATTCACTTTGTATCACTGTAAGCCTTGACTGGAATAATTTATGCTTGTCATATCACTTGAACCTTCTTTATTCCATGAGGCCATAATCCAAAAAATACCTGTTCCCTACTGAATATCTTTCCAGACTATTTCAATCAGGACCAATTCCTGGATTTCCCTTGCATTTAACAAAGAAACCGTCTATGGCTTCTCAACACTATGTACCCCTTTTGACTTATTTTCCCAGTTTTAGTGCCCTTGCTCCACCTTTCCCATGAGTAGAGGAAATGTTTAGCCTCAATATCCAGCTTCATTACCCACTGCTGTTCCCACCAAAAGTTGGGGATCCCTCTTTGTAATGAAGAGCTTGACAGTGCATGTTAAATATTAGGAGCATTTCTTCACAGGCAGATATTATGTACAAGGAGAGAGATGAAAACTCGTCTTCTGTTTTCTCCTGTTCTCAGCAGCTATGAGACAAATTCTCCTTCAGTTCCAGGGTTTTCAAAAATAGATTCCCAACAATTGATGTTATGAAGAAATAAGCACAGGTGGACAGAAGCAGTATTTTTGAGGGGCCTGTAACTCTGCACTTCTGGTAGGAACAGCAGAGGCTGCAGTTTTTACCATCTCATCTAACAGATACCATTTTTTAGTTATAGTACTGAAAAATTACAGGACTCAGTTTTCTTCCTGTAGACAAGATCCAAGTAAAGTATAACATGACAGTAAAAGACCACTAAAATGCACAGAAACTATTTGAGACTTTCACACAATTTCACTATATTTTGCTGTGTTAAATACATACTAAACTGGTAAGAATCACATTAAGTCACAGAAAATATTTACTTTAAACCCTGGGTATATTTAATTACTTCAAAGAATATTCATTCTAATCACTATAAAGGTGTATCTGCACATGGGGAAAAACACAAGCCGAGTTTCCAAAGAAAATGACAGAAAAAAAATCATAACACAGAACATTGCCGATTCATATGGGAATAAAGGGGCCATATCCTCAGTTGATATAAAAGGATACAACTCCAGTGGAGTCAATGGAGCTGAGTGTTTGTGCCACCTGAGGATCTGGTATATGCTGCAGTCACCAATTTGTAGTACACAAATCAACCCTACTTTATGCATATTTAACATGAGGCAAAAAAAGGAAAAATCAATAGAGATTGTGACATTGTCGATACACAAACACTGGTAATGTAGTATATTTCTTGTTTTCTGCCTGGAAGCTCTTAAGAAAGAAAGAAAAGCGCTTAAGAATATTAATCATTTGTGGACCATTTCATTACATTGCAAATGTTATGGTAAAGTGACACGAGAGTAGCTTGAAACTATTACATATTATACAATGATTTAACATAACTGTGCTCATATTCTATTTTACTTCATTACTCTTTTCTTGCATAATCTTATGTTACTTTAAAACAGGTTTACAGTGCTTGATTTAAATTTAAAAAAAACAAACCATAAGTCTTGTTGTATTTGCATGTCAAGATTACTATGACAATAGTAAGATTTGTTACCAATGTTTACAGCCTGGTGTCATGTGCTATTTTAACTTACTACATCATGTGCATCCAGCTGCCAGAATCAGTCCTTTTCATCTAGATATCTGTCACTGTCATGCAAGTGTAACAGCAGGGGCTTGGACTCAGTTTCAAGTTAACGTTTTCTTATAACTGGTGATATCACCCTGCCACTCCAGGAGCATGAGAGCCATCCTCAGGTGGAATTCAGACTGTCTTCACTCAGGATTTTCTCCTTACTAAAACTAACCCCAGAGTGATTTAATCTCCAAGAAGCAGTATAAGTATTAGCACTTCAAACACAATCCATGTTTTTAGCATTACTGTTATTTGTATTAAAGTATACTAGGGACCCCAGTCCAAGAAACAGGGGGCATTATGCTAGGTGCTGTTCAGAAAACTGTGAAGGTGACAGTTGTTGCCCTACAGGGCCAATTGTCCAGGTGTCAGACAAGACATGATGGGGACAACACAGGCAAATGGGGTGGAATAGAACAGGAGAACAAAGTAACAATATGAGCAGTATTTAACAGAAAACCTGAAGTCTCCATCCTCCACTTACCACCTTGGTCAACCCTGTTTGCCTTGTATTGAGGAATACATTCAATCCAGAAATTAGAATGTCACTGCAGCAGGATTGACCCTAAGTGTGTAGCTATATAGCATATTGTAATGTCTTGCAGCATGCAAACTAGCTCAGATAGTGGAAACATTAGCATAGTCTGCCAAGGCTAACATACCCCATTTCTCAAAAGAACAAATTTGTGTAAGCAAAGTGCTATGCTTATGTAGCTTTACTGTTCCTAACACCTGAGCTATGACAAATACCTTACATGTAGACAAGGATATTACTGGGTCTCCGCCAAGTGACCTAATCAAGGTTTATCCCAATTTGTAGTGAGAATAAGCCTACTAATTACATTTGCTAGTACGAATATCAATGTATCCCTGTTCACACTTAAAGGTGGATAATACAACTATGCCAAATGCTAGTCGTTCTATCATCCAAACTAGATCTCAGGTAACTTGGGCCCAGCTCCAAAAAAGGACTAGGGCCTCCAACAGACATTACACCAAAGACATGATTAACCAGTTAATTGCATCTTAAATAGTAACCTAGCCACATCTTCAGGCAATTAATAGCATGACTAAAATAGGAAATAAGCCACAAAATGTGTAATAATTTCGTGGCTGGCTTCCATTACCCTAAACTGACTGCATGTCAGGATCCCCACCATGCAGCCTGATGCCAGCTGCATGGTGGGGCTCTGGGACTAGCCCCAGTTCTGTCCAGAGGTTGGGACCAACAATCAAATGATTGTCCGCTCCAGCCTTGGGACCTCACTAGAGTCTCAAACTGGCTATGATACAGTCCAGGGGCTAAGAACAACAACCAGCTGATTGTTAGTCCCAGTCTGGGGACTGCATTGGTTCACTGAGCACCCAGCTTTCTACTTACCAGTGAAGGGGAAGCCTTGATTCTTTGACAGACAGGTCACAAGTAACTACCTTCAGGAGAAAATAGTATGCTGTGGAGTTGAAGGAAGAAAAAGCATCTACCTGAGGTTCTGTGGGGTAGGATTTGAGACTCACCATCAGTGTGTCATACTGGCTCTAGGCAGCTTAGGCATTCTGACAGGCATATATCACAGGGCTCTGGACTGCACTCCAGGGGGCCAGAAACCGAAAATTAATTCTCTACATAGGCATTTTTATGCTTTATTGGGTCAGATCCTAGATGTTTAAAATGCCAGCAGCTGCCTTTTCTACACTAGACCTTCCACCGCTGGTGCCATGAGTGCAGAACCAGTGGCAGACACAGTGGGTGCATCTACACATGCGCTTTGCTATGGAGTTGACTAATTAGCTCCTCAGTAAAAGATAACAGTCTACACATGCACCAGCATTAGGGCACAGTAAATTAATTAACTCTGCCATAGAGATAGTACTTACAGTGGAATAATTAAATGCAACAAAATGTGTGTAGGTGGTGAAGGGACTGACTGGGGCATGTGGGTACTAAACTATAAGGGGTGCTTGCCACATGGCTCTACACTTTAGCACACTGGTCCTTCAGCTAGCCTCTTCACCGCCTGATACTTCCACCCAGAGTGCAGAGCTCCCCACTGAGCTTGCCGCCATCCCAGGGCTGCTCCACCCCAGTTCAAACTCCTGTTTTCCCAGGCACGCATGTAGACACTGTGCCCAGGAGCAGCTGACTCTGCTTGAACTGCTCCAGAGTTTATGGGTTTGCATTAATTTCACGTGTAGATACACCCAGTGAGTGGATAATTACAGGAAAACCCTAGTATATAGGACAAAATCCTAGTACAGAGAAGGCTTCTGCATGGACCCACATCTTTAAAACCTATAATCACAGTTCTGTTATAGATCTTTTCAGTTCCAGAAACTTATAGGGCATAATATGCCTGGGAGCTGAAAACACATCTCCATTTTTATTACAGCAAGGTAAAATAAAAAGCCACAGGAGAGCCCTTGTTTTGTTTTAAGGGTAAAATTAATTTGCATTTGAAGAATGTATTACAAAAAACATTTTTTTTAAATCATGACTGAGGAGAAGAATCCCAATAGATTATAAGTGCTCTAAAAGAATCTGATAAAGTACAAGAGTTCTTAAAATAACATTTAAGGCAGACTTCATTAGTTCCAATGAAACCACTAGTTTTTCATATACTGTGTTCACCCCTTAAACAGAAAGGCTCAGTTGGATGAATGGTGTGTGATAGATCTGATGAGTCACATGCTTAGGAAACCACGGAAAGCTAAGGTTGCAAGCCCACGGCAAACTAATACAGTATCAATAATTAACAGAGTGCTATCATCACACCAGGCTTCTTTTCAAACCTAGAAATGCTAAGAACCCAAGGAAAACTTACAGCAAGGCATAGATCTGATAATAGAATAGAATGATTGAATACAAGAATGAAGTTCACTGCACATTCTCATTTCACGTGAAGTGCTCTTGGCTCTTAAGAGTCAAGAGCTCTCCACATAAAGCAACATGTTGCTAACCCTTTCAAAAATGATTGACTGAAAGAACTTTAGCAATAACTATACAGGTTTGTTGCATTGTCCTCCTGAGCCATCCATCCACTTGAATTATTCTCAATTGACAGATAATTCTGCATTTCCCTGCTGCTGCATTAACAAGCCTGAACATGATGGCTCAGATCCTCATCTGGTTTAAAACTGCATCCATATCATAAGGTA
Organism: Alligator mississippiensis; assembly: GCF_030867095.1. NCBI lineage: Eukaryota > Metazoa > Chordata > Crocodylia > Alligatoridae > Alligator > Alligator mississippiensis. Next base: position 245,872,448 of record NC_081825.1, read on the forward strand.
CAATAAAGAAAATTTTGTCAGAGATGCATCAGAGGGCTGACAAGAAACAGCTTCCTAGAAACTGATCATAAAAGAAACAGAAGGCAGAACAGACTTGCACCTTATAGATATATATGGCACAAGCTTTCATGAGCTGAAGCTTACTTCATCAGATGCTGTGAACCAAGGTAAGTCAGTTCCTTCGTTCAGGGTATGCCACCCTCTATTATTTATAGTCTTTAAACAATGTCTCACAAATTGCCACACTTCCTTAAGAGGTCCAGAGTCTAGTGTCCTGCCAGGTTGCCCAAGACAATAAGTAAATTTTTGCAAACAATTCATGATTTTTTGATACTTTCATATCATGATTGGTCTTAGTGCCCCCTGCGGTGATACTAATTTCAATGACATTGAATGGCATTAAGGACTAGATAATTATTTACTTATTTTGCCATAGTTAATTCATTTCAGTGGAGTTATGCCACTGTATACCACCTTAGAGGTATCTTTAACATCAAAATTATTGATGGCATTGTTAACCACTCTATATCTAGATTACCTAAACAAGTCATGTAATTTTTCTCTGAAAAACATTATGACATCCCTTCTTTACAGCAAGGAACAACCGTGCAGACTGCAGAAGTAAATTTTTTATGTTCTATGAAATTCCAGCCAGATTTAGCTGATGTATAAAGTGCTAAAAACTATTGCTATGGGGTGCGTCTACACATGTGCTGGACTGTGCAGTTGTTACTATGAGTCCCATTGCTGCACAGTTATTTTTAGCGTTACTGCGCAGTAGTGTCACTGTCACAGTTTGTGCCTAGTGACGCTACATTGCCATAGCAGTGAGCTACAGTGCAGTAGCTTGTTGCTACAGCAACATAGCATCTTGGATAGATGTGCCCTGTTCTCACTTGCATTAATTAAGGCAGAAGGCTGGGTGAAGGTGCACCTTATAGATTAACTGAATCAGAGATGCTTAACTTTTTGTAAGAAGCAGCTTACTTCATCATTTCAGCTAGCTTCTGATGAAGTGATCTGCTGCTCAGGGAAGTTTATACATCTCTGATTCAGCTAGCCTATAAGGTGAAACTCTACCCTGCCTTCTACCTGTCTTCAGATTAATATGGCTAACTATCTCTTGTTGTATTAATTAAGAAAATGTTGAAAGTTGGCTCAAATGCTGCACATTCTAAATAGCTTGGCTCATGTAACCAATTCAGCAATAAAACACTGCTGAGAAAGTGTAGCTGTAGCAGGGAAGAAAAGAACAGGATAGGCTTCTTCCACTACAACTCCATCCTTCCACACAGGACTTAGCACATAGCCTCAGCATCCCAACTCTTAGACAGTGATATAATCAGGAATGAATAAATTTAGCTGCCTGAGCATGAAGGCTGGAACAGTTCTCTTTGTTTTAACTTTCTTCCTTATTCCCCTTAATCCTTTCAGCACCAGCCTACAGTATCCTTTTATGGTAAAAACAAAAAACAAACCCTCAGCACTGCAAAAGTTGTTACAGCTTTGATGGGATAGCAAAGCACTGAATCCTGCCATTTTTAAGCCATAGTATAGCTGTAAACAAGGTTAGATCACACAGAGTTAACAGTCATCAGAAGCCAGACTCCTCAATATAAGCAGTGTTACCATTCCTGCCACTGGCCTAGCAGTGGGAAAAAACTTTTGTCAAAAATCTATTTTGTATACCCAGACTATAAAGAAATGAAGAAAGTGACATTTGTCAAGTCACTTAATCCATCACTGCTTTGTAACCATTTCTAAAATATGCTTACCTTCCTAAAATTTAGGAGTGCTGTGTTGCTTAACAGGAACATAGGAATTGCTATGTTGGGTCACATCAGCCTTCTAGCTAGTCAGTAGCCTACTTCTATTAGTAGGTAATTGCAGGTGCTGAAAAAGAATGTAAAGAAATACTGCAATTGTACAATTTTAGAACTAAAAAATAACTTGCCTAAAATTACCTAAGTCTTCCTAACCTATATTAAACTGGAGAATGCTGTGTGTCCTGGGGCGTACTGATTCTTATAATCTTGCAAGACATATAGGTTAGGTGCAGATATTACATATAAATTGGTATAAGCGATTGGAAACCAAGCTAAACCTGTAACAGAACAGAAGTTCAATACACATAAACTGCTTTCAAAATGCCCAAATCCAGTTTAACCTGGATGGATATTGTATCAGATTGAAACGCTTTAGGTTAGACTACTCTATCAAACTTATGTCCCAGATTCCCTCCTGACACAAGTTACCTTGCAGTCCCCTGGCATCCCAGGATGCTATGCAGACCCCTACTAGCCCTCCCTCATGGGGCAGCCCACAGGAACACAGCTCATACTCCACTGCTCCAGCCCAGTGCCACAGAGCTGAGGTAGCAAAGCCTCTGCCTTTCCTCCCCAACCTGCATCCTGACTGCACCCATCAGCCCTGGTGGGGCAGCAGGAGAGAGGAGTGGTAGAGCAGAGCCCACCCTGGTCCTGGTATGCCCTGTGGCAAGAACAATAAGGGATTTCCCCCTACCTCCTCCTCCACACTGTTGGCCACAGCTCAGAGCTTCCCCGCCAGGTGGGAGAGGGGAGCAGTCCCCTGGGCTGGTGCCAGCCTCTCCCCCGCACCCTCAATCTAGGCATCTGCCCACATGGGAGGAGCCCCATGCCTTTGGGGGTTTCCCCTGCCCTGGCCTTGGCCTGGGGTCTGCCCTGCTATGGGAACAGAGGGGAATTCCCTCCTTGACCCTTCTCCCATGCAGTCAGGCTGATCCCTAAATATTTAGAGTTTGCCATGTAACTTAAGTGGAAATCTTATGAGGCTGGAACTATGAGTAAACCTTTGAAAATGTAGGGGTATGTGTCACTGTATGAACCTAAGCATTTATTACTGTGTTCTTTCCTAGTGGCCAAATGTTGGACATGCCACAACACTACTTCTTCCCGTGTCCTGAGACTCTACTTATATAGGAGTGGAGCTTATGTATAAAATAAACAAGCACTTATCAAAAGATATTAATTAATTGCCAATATGCCTTTGTGACTGGCAGTTCTTGCCTGACCAACCTCATCTCCTTCTATGACCAAGCAACATATGTCCTGGACAAGGGAGATGATGTGGACATTATATATCTGGACTTCAAGAAGGCCTTTGACCTAGTTCCCCATGTTGGCCTCATGGTTAAGCTGGGGAACTGTGGCCTTGATCATCATACGGTCCGATGGCTAGGCAACTGGCTATGGGGTTGAACCCAAAGAGTACTAGTTGAAGGGAGCAAGTCAATGTGGCACAGGGTTACCAGTGGAGTCCCTCAGGGTTTGGTACTCTTTACCATTTTCATCAACAATTTAGATTTGGGAGTCAGATGTGAGCTGGCCAAGTTCGCGGACAATATCAAATTATGGGGGAGGGCCGTCACACCACAGGACAGGCTGGGGATACAGGCTGACTTGGACACACTCTCAAGGTGGGCCAACCAAAACCAGGTGGCCATCAATGCAGAGAAGTGCAAGGTGCTGCACCTCGGTAGGAAGAACCCTCACATACTTACAGGCTCGGCACTGCTACACTCGCCAGCACCACGACCAAAAGGGAGTTGGGGGTCTTGACTGACCACAAAATGAATATGAGCCACCAATGTGATGCAGTGGCGGGCAAAGCTAACCAAACTCTGGTGTGCATCCACAGATGCATCTCAAGCAAAACCAGGGAACTCAACCTCCCACTTTACTTGGCCCTGGTGAGACCGCAGCTGGAGTACTGCATCCAGTATTGGGCCCCCCACTTGAGGAAGGATGTGGAGAAGCTGGAGAGAGTCCAGAGAAGAGCCACTTGTATGATCCAAGGCCTGGAGGGAAGACAGTACAAGGAGAGGCTGAGGGACTTGGGACTCTTCAGTCTGGAGAAGAGAAGGCTCAGGTAGGACTTGGTGGCAGCCTACAACTTCATAAGAGGGGTACATCAGGACCTGGGAGAACATCTGTTCACCAGAGATCCCCACAGGATAACAAGTTCTAACAGCCATAAACTCCAGGAAGGCTGATTTACACTGGATATAAGAAAATGGTGCATGTGTCCAGGGTCTTGAACAAACTCCCCCCAGAGGTAGTACAAGCACCTACTCTGGACTCCTTCAAAAAACTGGGGTCACTTGATCCCATCTGACTTTCCTCCTATGGCGGGGGGGCTGGACCCAATGATCTCATGAGGTCACTTCCAGCCCCTAATGTCTATGAAATTTATGAAATGTGAAAATAGTTAAGTCCTTTACTCTCATTGCTTTCCATTGATGAAGTTCATTAAATAAAAACTTTCAGGAGGCATTAGGCACCTTTCATTTGGGCCCTTGAAAGTCTCCCATGTACATCCCAATCCTGCAAATTTCTCCCTGGAGGTGGAATCTTTTAGCAATCTGTCTTGAAGGTATGTGCCCAAGCTGAAGGAAGACGAGGCAGGGAAAGAGGAAAAAAAAGATGCTTTTATCCTGGTGGCAGCTAACCCATGACAAAAACACCAGTGAAAACAAGGCAGTATATAGTTTGTATATATTAGGAGGCCCAAACCAATTCTTATCTTTAAAACTTTATGCTGTTGAAGAGCATAAACAGAAAGAAATAAAGATATTTTTGCTTTTAATATAAGCATTTTAATTACAGTCATAACAGGCCTATTTCTAAAGTCAATGGGATATGCAGGTGCTTATCACCTCTTAGGAATTTCAATGAAGTGCAGTGGAAATACAGTGCAAGCTTCATTCTGGGAAAGCATGGAAAGTCTGTAAGTTTGTATATCCAAAGGCTATTTTAGGAACATTGTCATGAATGGGTGCATTCTAAGACGATCTGAGAATAACCCAACATGAATTAAACATGAGAAGTAGTTGTTTAAAGTTTTACTGGTATCACAACAGAATGTGAATGATTACTAAGTATAAAAGGACACCCGATTATTACACACAAGCAGCCTGGCTAGACCCCAGAAGAAAATACTAAACCGTATGAACAACAACAAAACAGGCAGATGGTAGGACTGAAAAACATTTTCTGTGTCATTGATGCAACTTATTATAACTCTATGTATATGTAATGTAACTCAGAACCTAAATACCTCTTATGCATCTGATCCCCTCTTTTAGTACTGTGCACATGCATATTGTCATCAATTTTGCTTAAGGCAGCAAGGAGCATTAAAACAAAAAAATTAATTACAACTAGCACCAGCCCTTCAGCCAGAGTAAATTGGTGTAGCTTCCTTCAAGTCACACTTACTTACACAGACAAGAATCTGTCCATCATTTCATTGCAGCAAGAGCTCAAATCTCTGAGTCTCTATTCAATTAGATGCTTCAAAATATCTAGGATTATTAAGTATAATTTTAAAACTATATCTAAACATAGAAAAATAATTTTAGAATTAGGACTGGACCCTAAAAAATCCTTTTAACTCCTGGGGATCATTATTGACATTAAAAGTCCTAATGAATTCAATGGAAATAGGATTGTGTCCCTACATGGTAAAAGAATAAAAACATTTGTTTCCAGTTGCTATCTGAACAACAACAACAACAAAAAAGATTTATAAGATTTGAAGGCTGAAAAATACAAAATGAATCAGAATATTTCAATGGAGGCTCACTTCTGGAAATTGGTATACTATATTATATATGTTAGAAAGTACCTGTAATATATACTGATCATAAGAACTAAGTAGCCCACATTCCCTAAAACTCAGGATAATGGAAGATAATTTTACTTGTTCAGTTTTGAGGGAGAAAAATCAGTCCAAGTGTTACAAAAAGAGCTTTATAGCTAAACCTTTCTTCCCTACAGACTGAAAATTCATTGACTGTTATACAAAACTTTACATATACCTATCCTCCCTAAAAGTGGGTTATGCTGTATCAAATCCCTGTTTTGCATTATATTAATCAAATTCTTCTTAAGAGTTCTATTATATCATGGATTCAGGTTCTATGTGGTAAAAGTTACATATTTAAATACCCCTTTTGAGCAAGTAAGTAGAGAGGGAAGGAGGCCAGACAGGCTCACAGCTCTAGCACCACCTGTGCAATTGGCCAGGGAAGTTGGTAGCGCATCGAGTGGGAAATGAGGAAATATGCTATACAAAAGAGTATTACGGGAACAAAATCCCTTCTGTCCCTCTGTACAGTGGTGTAGGCCCTTTCTGGGTTACAACTTAAGATATAAGCAGTACAGGGTTGCATGCCCACCACTTCCCCTGGACGTTGAGTTGGCACACCCGTAGCCAAGAAAAATAGGTAGAAAAACATATGTTACACTCAGAAAAAGCCTGCAGTATATTATTTCCCCAGTAACCCCTCTGAATTTTGCCTCGGAAACTGTTCTTTCAGGGGAAATATAGCTACATGGGACTTACTGCAAAATCTCCCTATAGAAAATTATGTCAAAACAATAACAGATTTGGTTTTAAGCCATTCTTGTAAGATACCTGATACTTAAAAGTAACCCTTGTATGAACACAAGCAAATTTTGCAAATTTGCTCTATTTTTTCTTTATGCATACACTAATGTATCAGATGAATGAGTCACAAATTAAACTGAAGATGCACATGGCATATAGTTTAAGCTAGTAACCACAACAATAAGTTTATACTCATTTTTTATGATCAATCAAACTGAATCACCAATCCATTAAATTTAAACTTCTAGTATGGAGTAAGTCTGTAATTAAACTAAACTAATTAACATTTTATCCTCATATTAAGGATGCATTTACTCTGTTTATATGGGATTACATATATCAGATCTTCTACAGAACATCTGCAGGAATCTCTTCTAAAATTTAATCTCTATTTAAGCATATTTTAGTAGGAAATTTGAAAATGATGTATACAATGAATAATTATTCTGCATTAAAAAATCCTATTTAGGAACATGAAAAGGACACTTTATTGTCAAATAACATTTACTTCTAGGCCAAAGATTGATTTGTGTTGGCAAACCACATATTTGATATCTAAATCATGTTCAGTGGTTTTCATTCATGATTGTAGCTTGATACAGCCCTCTATGAAAAATGTATTTATCTTTTGCAGCACTCCTCAAACACTAAATACCTAACTAGATTGCATGAAGAATCTTTAATTCCATCATTTTACTCTGGTAATTGCTTTTGCTTCCTTATGTTTAACCAGAGTAAATGAACTATAATTTTAAATTTCTCTTGACACTTGCTATCTGACATTGCATAAAACACGAACAAGGCAGTGAATGCTGAGCAAGGTACATTAATGTATAAGAATATACTTTTAAGGAGACAAAACACAAAAATTAAGCATCAAGGCTGACATTTCATCCTTAATTCACACCTATTCTGTTGGAATTCTATACATTTTATCCAAGATCACCCTCTTTTGGAGATTTTGCAGTGTGCAGTGACAAAACTGTAGAATCTAAATGTCAGCCCTAAACAGGTGGGGGGAGGAGGGGGAGGGGAGGAAGAGGGAGGTCTAAATTAGACCTAAGACTAGGCGTCGGGACCCAGGGCAGCCGGCCAGCAGCTCTCCCTGACTCCCACCCGGGCAGATAAGGGTCAGGGGCCTTAGAAGGCCGTCAGGCGGGTACTTGTGACGCTTGGAGTGGAATTAATTAGGCGGACGCTTATCGGTTGCAAAGCAAGATTGTTTACTCATGTCAAGGTGGTGTAAGACGGAGGTCAGAGATACTTAGTTAGTTACAGCTTAGAGATCGTCGTTCAGTCGTTCTGCAGATTATATATATGGGCTGGCGGTCGGCTTATCGGGCATGCAGGGCAAGGGTACGCCAGGGAGGTCGCGGCGGGAAGACGCTGACAACTGATCAAATTGTCAGATTTACTCCAAGGTGTGGGCAGAGTTGTCTTCGACTTTGCGAAAAATGTAAGCCGGTTTTGTTTGTATGATAGCCAATTGTTTTTCGCCACGTCATAAATCTAATTAGAATCGCCAATTATCTAGCGGTCTTTGCTAGGGTGTTATTTTCACAGGGTTACTCCTTGTTTTCTTTGACCAATTATAATGATTTATATAAAGCAAAGAAGGCAAAAGTTTTTATCTCTGTTAGTGGCGCAGCAATAAATTTCTTTTTGACATGCGCAGAAAAAAGCGGTTACTATCATTATTGTTAACCCTTAGTTAACCTAGTGCAGAAAAAAACTGTTTTAAATGGTTATTACTTGTTTGTGACATGGGCACTACTTAATTTGGTTGTGACACTAGGTAGACCTGAGACTTATGAATTTTTTTATCTTCCAATTATTTTTTTCAAACCTTTTAGGTTTTGCAAAATACACTTGCACTTAATGAAAGCAAAGCCTTTTGAAAAAATAATTCGAGAAGTGCTGCCAGAGTCTCAGCACACTCCTCTGGATCATTTCACTCCCTCTTTCACAATTATGGGGAAGAGACAACTTTTTAATGCACTAGGTCTAGAAGAAACCACGTACAGGTGCAGCCCAAGTTTAGGGAAACAACCATATTGTTCCAAAAGGGACCCTGCACATAAGTCAACACGACTTTTTCAGGCTCAATTTTAGGAAAGACAGCCCTTTCACTGAATACAAGTCAATAACTACAGATAAAGACATTTAACTCCTCTTGCCTGTATAAAATCCCACAGGAGAATCAAATAACCAGGGAAAAAATCCAAGGGGCAATGTGTACTAAAATACTAAAATAAAACAAACTTCACTGAAAAAAATTCTGACCTCGCATTTTTAATCAAAAAGAACACAGAAAGTTTGAAAGTTATTATTGTAAGGGGGACTGAGAATAGGTCTACCCTGGGCATAATTCAAGTGTAATTTTTATGGTTCTTTGGGAGGGAAAAGAAGGTAGACTTAAATAAGAACAATAAATATTAGGCTCATCCTATGCTTTCTGATTCAGCAGGAGTTTAAGTCTAGCTAAGCCTTGGGCAGGGTTCTCCAGAGCATGAATTGGCATCTCTGAACTCATGCTATTAAAAGAAATATGCACCAGAAATAGGAAGAATACTGTATTTGCTCAAATCCAACAGGAGCTACCCCCCCCCCCCAATTTATTAGGGGAAAGAAAACCTCTTGTCTTGGATTTGAGTACAAGATGGGGGTGGGGGCTAGCTCTGGCAGGGCTTTTGTGTTTGCTCTGGGTCTGCCACTGCCCAGTCTGGTAGCAGTGATAGCAGTACAGCCCAAGCTCCTGCTCTGTGCCTCAGCCAGAGCTGCCACCACTGCACCAGCTGCTATGTAGTCAAGCAGGCAGCATGGGGGCAAGTGCAGAAGTTCATAGGCACTGAAGGGTCGGGGGTACAGGCAGCGGAGGGCAAAGTGGATGGAGGGGTCAGGCTGCTTGACTCCCCAACCACCTGACCTTCTGCTACTGCTTTCCCCTGTGCAGCAATGTGGGGGATGAATTTAAGATGACTGACTGTCCAGCAAGTAGATTCTATACACGAAAAATTATAACAGATTTATTATAGAGGGTTGTCTTTAATTCAGTCATCTTGGATTCAGATAAATACAGCAGTTTCTACTACTACTTGACAGAATAGACACATACACAGAGCCAATATCAGAAAGATTCTCTCTCGAACTGAGCAGCAGTGAGTTTTCTCTTTGGAGGAGGCTGGCAATAGTAAAATGCCATTTCTTGACTGAATACAAATCTCAGAGTTAAAAGTCCTGTCCCTGACTGATATTGGAGTGAGTTGGAAAGAAAGAATGAGGAATTGTTTCTATCTCCATGTTTACTTCAGCAGGCCATCTTTTTGCCTTTAATTCCTTTAGATTTATACAAGTGGTCCTGAGAACTGTTTAAAATGTTTAAAACGCAGACTATTTTCTATGTGCACCGCACCTATCGATATGCTTCAAACACCTACCCCTGCTTATACTTTTGCTAGAATTTACACAAGTAAGTTCTGTTTGGTCAGGTGTTTCCCTGCACAAAGAAAACTTGAGTTAAGGCTACCTCAAGGTCCAGGCAAAGTCTGCTCGTGAGAATTGTACATGCAGTGACTGGCAGGATATTACGTCATGGATTTTTGAATGGTTCTCCTCCAGAGCTTATTTGCACAAACCCAAACAAAACTGCAATCTATTTATGGTCAATGTTATTGCCTTAATTTTGTCCTAAGGAATCTATTTTCTCCATCAGTGTTTAAGTGGGGTAGATTTTCAACAAGTTTTTCTTAATGAAAAATAGCCATTACCATTTTGGACCCTGAAAAAAATATTCCACTCTACTTACCAAACTACATAAACAAACTGCTTCTAACTGAAAAAATGTACTATTTCACACTAGAATTAATGTTTTTTTATGTCATGCTATTAAAGCATAGTGGAACCACAGTTTGTTCCAAGATGCACATGTGTGACTCCTATCACTTCAGCAGAAAAGGCACATATTTATGTGAGAGCACAAGGTGGCCCTAGAAGATTATGATCATCCTTCAGTATACCAGAGGTTTGTCACAAAGAAAGGGACATCAGCTGCACAGGTGAAAAGGATAACATCTAGATATATTCAAAACCTCAAAGGAAGTAACTCAATTTGACCAAGGTTTCTGTAAATATTTTGGTTCATACATGCTTTAGAGGACATACCATGCATTTTCAGAAGCTATGTGCTATTATTACTAATTAATATTACTCTCTAAGCAAAACAGTTGGACTATTTTTTCTAGGTAAATATCCATTATTAATGTCTGAAATTGTTTAGTCTGTGGAAAAGACACTTAAAAACAAACAAATGGTATGTAAATTATGTTTTTACTAAGACATTCAAAGTCAATAGCTCTTTTTGTGTTGCTTATACATAACAACTGTGGGGCATGTTATTTGGTGTAAATAATGTATGTTATTCATAAACTGGATTATTCATATGACAATTAGAGTCCTATGCCATGCACTCAACAGGAATAGGACAAGTTAAAAAGCAGAGTGTCTGTATGGGGGAAGGAAATTGTGACAAAAATAAGCCTCTCCTGACTTCTATGCCCAACCAAGTCATCTTCTATAACTATCTGTTCTCATAACATTCTCTTCAAATTAAAAATATGAAGTTAATGAGGATACAGCATTTCACAATGATAATAATATTAGGATTATTTATTTTTCCTAAAATGTGTCCAAATAGTTTAATCAGTGCTTGTGATTAATCAGTGCAAACAAGTATAATGTGCTGTGCCTAGGGAAAAATAACCAAGTGCAGAAACAGAGAATGAGAGATGACTGGCTGGACAGCTGCATGGCTGAGAAAGAGCTAGGAGTTTTGGTACATCACAGACTCAAAATATCATGTGATACAGCCACAAAAGAAACAAAAAAACCCAAACAAACAAGTGTTAGGCTGCATCAACAGGAGTATGAAGTATAAGACATGGAAGACAATAGTACCTCCCTACTTAACACTGGTTAGGCCTAATGTAGAGTACTGTGTTCAGTTCTGGGCTCTACATGGATGTGGAAAAGCTGGTGAGGGTTCAGATGTGAACAACAAAAATGATAAAGGGTTTGAAAGAGAAGCTGCATGAGAAAAGGTTGAGAGAGCAAAGTATATGTAGTTTGGAGAAAAGGAGATTAAGGGGGACATGGTATCAGTTTTTAAATATTTGAAAGGCTGCCATAAAGAGGGAAAACAACTGCAGGCAAGACATGAAACAGGACAATGGTTTTAAGTGGCAGGAAAGCAGATCTAGATTAGTGGATTGAAAATACTGTCTTACTGTTAGAACATTGAGATGGTGGAACAGGCTGCCTAGGGAAGCTGTGAAATGTCCTTCATGGGAAGTTTTCAAGAGGTGGCTGGATAAGCACTTGATGGAAAGAGTTTAGAAAAAGCATTCCTATATTCATGCATAGAGCTGGAACAGGTGACCCTTGAGTCCTCTTCCAAGCCCCTTGTGGCCAGGTTTTGTGCATCAGACTTTGTCATCCCAAGTCTTTTTATCTGTGCACCCTTCTCAGTGACATACATTCAAATTCACACCCCCAAAAACAGGGTCATATGCCCAACTTTGAGCTCCTCCCTCATCTGAACTTCACAAACCTTGTGAACTTTAACTTCCAGGGCCTTTGTTTTCCTCTTCTGTACAAGAGAAAAAGTGGGGGAGCCTAAGTTTACACCTTTTCCTGTGAATTCATTCAACAGCTTCTACCAACCTCTAACTCTGAAGAGTCTCCAAAAACTCTTTCAGTACAAACCCCCATCTTACTGGAGGCATCAGTCTCTTAGAGCAGTTGTTTCTTACTGGCTGCTTCACCACAGCTGGGGAGGTAATTAGGCCTTCTGATAAATTGCTCAGGCTCCTCAGGGTTCTTATACAATCAATCCAGTGTTTTGAGTGTCAGCTTCCTGAAACTGAATGAAACTACAACTATTATAATAGCCATCTGATACAAAAGTATCACAAGTTTGGTTTTCTTTTTTATACTTGTTATTAGTGTAGCAATATTTCTCCCTCACCATTCTTGCACTTTTTAAAAACTCCACCAGATAGTTAATTGTGTGTGTGCATGTGGACGGGTGCTTAGAATATTATGCATACTTTTTGTCTGAGAAAGGTACCACCAGAATAGTTGTGCAAGCACCTAAAAGCCCTAGAGTAAATAATCTCACTGATTAAAATATCACCTATCAATATTTTATGGATTAGGTGTGGTCTGCTTAATCTGGAAAAGTCATTGCCATTATCATTTAAGATGACTTCAGCATTGACAGTTTCTTTTAATAAGAAGTTTGGTTTCCAGAACATTTGAGGCCTGGTCAGTTTCACTATAATAAAACAGGCTGACAGTTTCCCTATAATGAATCACAACAAGGTCAAGAATCCTTTAAGCATAGCAGCCCCTTAGGCTAAAGTTATTAGGACATACCAGTTTCTGTAGCCAACAGCGCACAAGGGAGTGATGTTGTTAGCAACACTTCTGACCTGGGTCCAGAATAGGGCTTAAACTCGCATCTGTGCTGCAGAAACAAGAGGCCTAACCAGCCTGCTGCTATACCCTATAATGAATTGTATAGTACAACTTATTCCAAGTCTCTAAAGATTAGATTAGAGGAAGAAAATGGTAATAAGAGACACCTATTAACACCAAAGTCAATACTTACTCCTAATTAACAAGAAATGATGAGGGAATGTCATTAACATATAGGGAACTGTTTTTAAAATCAGCCATAGTCCCAGATTTGGTAGCTAAAGAAAACCTAGATGGGTAGCAAACTCACTAGTCCAGGAAGAAAACTAATGAATAGAGAAGCTAGAGCAATAATTGTTTCCCCAGAAATGATAGTGAGAAGAGGAAGTGTAAAAAGATGGGGGTAGAATAAACAGATTGCTTGTATTATACTGAACCTTCTCCTATGGAATTTCTTTGCTATGAAATCGCATCTAAGATTTCAATATTGCCAAACATTTGAGCAGCAAATGCAATGTGCATCCCCTATTCGTATCCTACATTTCTTATATGCCAGTCAACAAGCAGGCCAATAGTGATACAGGAAATTTTAATAACTAAAATTCTCCCACTCTAGTTCTGTCAAACCCATAACATGAAGACTCCTCCCAGGCTTATCCTTCTCAATAAGCCTTATACAGGAGTTATTTTGTGAACTCAAAACGGAAAGTCAAAGGAGCAGCCCTAAGTGTTATTCATGTATCATTAGTTGATGTCTTACAATGTTTAGCTCCATACAAGACACGAATGATACTGTATTCTCTGTATGAGTCTGTATGAGTCTGTATTCTCTGTATGAGTCTGTATTCTCAATAAATAAATGAGTTAAAATGTTCACATTTTAGTGAGAGAGAGAAAGAGAGAGAGAGAGATTCTTGTTATAGGTTAAATGGGTTTATATCCTCAGTTAGCCCACTAAAACCAGTGGAGCAAGTCAATGCACCACAGCTGAGAATCTAAGTTGTTTTTTTTTGTGGAATGTCTCCATATTTACAGAGGGGACATGTCCTAAGGAAGGTATGAAGTACAAAAAGAAAGACTGGGTCAGGACAGAAGTTTCATAAATAGGAAGCTAACATAAAATAAAAATCACAAAGATGAGTATGGAAGTGTAACACAAGCAAGGGGATGTCCTTGATGCAATGAACTGGAAAGATATTATTCAGCTATGACATCATTTTGATATTTAAAAAAACATTCTGCTGAGGGACATTTACTCATTGACTGTACAGGATTTAAGATTTCATTTCTTTTTTCTAGAAAGTACCCCCTATCCATCAGTCAAGCAGTAACAGTTGTAAGACAGAAACTTGAAATGAACAGTTTCCTCTTAGACAGCAGAAGGGGCAGCAAGAGGGGCAAAGAAAACAGATGAAACAACAGCTAACTCATTTACAGATTTTCTCATTTAAGGTTCATGATACAAAAACATTCCTGGTTATGATGTGCAGACTGAAGCTTGTCTATATATTTATAAATTAAGTGAAGTGCAAATCACACTAGAGGATTTATGCTAACGGTGTTCCTTAAACACACCAAAATGAGTGGAATATATCACCAACTGCTTCTTGCAACTATGCATGTTCCACAGAAACATATTTAATGGTGATACCACACAGGCAATTAGAGAGAAAGAATGGTTTAGTGGCCATGGCATTAACTTGAGAAGCTCATGTCCAATTTCCTGCATAGCCATTGACCTCCATTCAGAGGTGAATGGAGGGGTTGGGGGGAGACAGAGGGGAAAAGAAGGATGAGGTGTAGTGGTGCAGTTGTACCCCCTTTTTGATTCCTGTTTCACCTAAAGTTTAAATCAACTTCCCCACAGAGGCAGGAGCTTTTCTGTTCAGGTAGGGTTGAGGGAGTCAATTGACTTCATGGCGCATTATATTGTACCTGATTCCTGCTAATCTCTCTTTAATACCTGTGAAGTAATGACCCTCTCTCCTTTTTAATGGTTTTGATGTTCCATTAATCAAGTTATCCTTTCTTCTGCAATTTTGCTGTCTGTTAACTATTCCTGGTAATATCTTGCTTTACTTTGCAGACTGTTTTTAGTTCTAGCCTTAACCTTAACTTAGGTGTGGTAACATTAACTCAAGTGAACATTAATTCAGGTTTGGAAATGACTGACAACAAAGTGTTGGGTGAACTGTCAAGATGCTCAAGAACACTAAGTTTTGTTTTATGAGTCTAAGTAAGAGACTTAACTATAATGACTGCAGGACAAATAACCTAATACTGTATTTTGGAATAGTTTTGCCTAGTTTGTTGTGTTTTTTCAACTTAATATAGAAGTTTGAGAATTAGTACACATTCTAAAGAACTTATATTTGTTTTGCTTTGATCTTAAAGTGGTTAATATAGCAGGGGCAACCTAGCATATTAGTAAACTTTGTACAGTTTTTCTTTAACTGGGGATAAATATGTTGTGTTAAATGTGATGATACATCACACAACCTGCACCCTGCTTTTCAAAACCTTAGACTGCCCATGCCTCTTATCTGATGTGGGAAAGGTCACTGTAGAAGTCTGACTCAGGTCCCCACCTTTTAAAATGGAGATAGTAGGGCTAGATCCAGTTAAAGACAGGTGGAATTCAGGTACCTAATTCCAAATGTGCAATGCTGAAAACCCAGTTTAGCTGTTGTCAAAACCTAGAGGCAATTAAAGGTCATAAATGCCTTACTTCTTTACTTTAAAGTTCCCCAGGTGCACTGTCTCAGCCTGACAGGTCTGAATAGTTTCAACAATCTGGTGGAGAGACCCCCTCCTTGACCCTAGTATACTTTATGCCCATGTAGTTAAGACATTCTTCTAGGAAGCTGGAAAATGTTTTGAATCCTCTCAGAGAGAGGAGGTAAATGAACTCTCACTTCCTGAGTGAGTTCTCCAGCCACTTGGCTATCTTATAAAAGATGTTAGCAGAACCACCTCTTCCAGCAGTAGTTTAAAAAAAAAAAAGGGCATAGACATTTACCTTCAGGAAAAGATTCCAAGACGTGGATCCTGAGTGCATAGGGCAGTGCTTCTCAACCTTTTGGACTTAAGGCTCCCTTCACTGGACTTGATGCACCCCTCAGTGAATCTGAGACACCCCCTCCATGACTTTTGTGAATAGAGTGGCACCAATTTCCAAAAGTAATTGATATATTACATTGTTTATCCCCTTGCAGAGGGCAGTGGGGGTGGGGGATCATTCAGGCAAGGACACATCTGAGCCTGTGTTTTCCTACTAAGTGTATCTGCTTATATATTCATGCCTCCCTTATCTCTGCACACCTTGCAGCACCCTTTGAAGGATCTGGCAGCACCCCAGGTTGCCCTGGCACTCTGGTTGAGAATCAATGGCATAAGAATACCTCCACACAGCCCTAAGTGCCTGAGATGTAAGATTTACCATTTCCCTACAAGTCTAAGCAGCCGCAAAATAAAGTGTGCTGATTTTAGGTAGCTTGCTGTTCAGTGCTAATTGGTTTGAATTCCATTCTGGTATCTAACTCTTTCCATGCACTGTACATGGAATCTAGATACATAATGCAGGGTTCTGGATTCCATTTTTGGGGCCAAGTGACTGTGTTCTTTATGTATATAGACCAATAGTAATTCCCTACCTCACAGAGATGCTGTGCAGATGAATGCATTAGAGATTATGAAGCATTCTGATACTGGCGTCCAAATAAGATTATGGCCATATTAGATATAATCATCTGCTTCTGAGTGTAGACAGCTTGTGATGAAATTAAAATGAGACCTATGTCACTCCAAAGAACACAGATCCAAGCACCCCTACAGTCTTAAAGACATCTTGCTCCAGAATTAGACCCATTTTTTTTTCCATTCAGGCCACTTCTAATTAAAATATGAATGGAAAAGTAAATTCTTGCTAAACAGCAATGATGATAACAAAAATAGGAGAGATGCTTTAGTAAAACATTTATAGGTTAGTTAACAACATTTGACATTTTTAATTAAAAAACGAAAAATAAACATACTCTTATTTTGCCAGAATATTTTACAATAGCAGAATTTTGGATTAGGTATCGACAGGGTGTCACCTGATAAAATGTGTTGTGAAGTTTGAACAGCAGATGTCTCACCCAGGGACGCTTCCCTGCGGAAACAGCAGGAACCTCCTGTACACTCACTTTGCCTGGCATTCATCTCCCGACCAGCTGCCAATTTTAAACTATAGCAAGTCTCTCAGTTTATAGTCCTTTCAAGCTAAAATCTGTTACATTTGGGAAAAAATAGCAATACTTATGTAAATCAATAATTGCATGGTATGTAATACAGTAAATCCGTAACATGCCTAGAGTGATACTAACGACATCATGCACTAGTATGCTATCAAGCAATACATACAAAGTAATTCATATGCATCAATGTCTGAAGATGTCTTGTTCAAGTACTCATTTTGTTTGGCAAAGCTCTCTCTTTGCATACTAGGGATAAACATAATTTTCTTTCACTACTTTTTACTTCAACAGATCTACATATTCAGGTTAAATCCCAACATCCATTCACAGCAGAATTCCCCCAGTAGTTTAACTATACTAGACAGGGGTGATCACAGGTGCCTTCTACCCATGCCTTTAGCCATCAGCCTGATTTGCTAGACAGGGGTCAAGTAACAACTTGGGTATTTGTGGACTTCAACAAACTTAGCCTTATTAACTGAATTTATTTAAACTATTTAAGAAAAGCTTGAAGATAGCTATAAACCATGCAAAATCAGAGGTGGTTTTAAAATGCTAAATAAAATTAAAGGATGGAAAAATATTAGACACCTTAGGAATTTTTTTAGGAATAATGGAAATAGCATAATTCAAAACATCAAATTCAGTATTTTCTTCTTCCAGATATATGGCATCCAATTTTTTTCTTCCACATTCCATAATGGTCAGCCCTGTCATTTTGATTCAATGCACTGCTGTTATATCTTAAAGCCAGCAAAAGGCAATTTTAAATACATGCTTTATTGCCTATTGATTGCCACTTCTAAATAAATGAAAAGCAGAACTGTTACATTGCTTTAAATTTTACTTTATGAAGATGCCAGACTGATTGCCAACAACATACAAATGAAAGTTAATTGTGATGGCTCCAGCACTACCCACTAGGAACCGAAATATATTTCATATTTCACATAGAAAGCTATGACAGAAGATCAGAGCTAGAAAAGACTGAAATTGGCAGTGACATTATATCCTTGTCCATATCCAAAAATCCCTGCTTGGTGCCTGCCTCCATTGTAGATGCCTCTCTGTTTGGCCTGCAAGTTATCTAGCCACCTTCTTTTCTTTTGAATATGCCCAGAGCTGCCCCAACCAGAGCAGCTAAGCTCCTGCCTCAACCACATTTGGATCCAGAAACTAGTGTCTAAACTAGTGTCTAAACTAGGCTCATCAATCTTTTTAGGGTTTGGGCCAAAGCGACCTAGTTCAGGACAGAGCCAGGAGGGTGGGTGGGTGCTAGAACCTAGCTGCCACGTCACTTTTCCCCACAATGGCCTGAAAAACACACTTGCCTCCACAACTTTTCCCTGTTGCAGCACAAGGAAAGTGCCCACAGACAGCGCTTTTCTCCATGATGGCAAGGAACTGATAAAGTCCGTAACTGCCAAAGCCCCACATCCACAGGCTGAATCAAATGACTGTATAGACCATAGGTTGCCGACCTCTGTTCTAAGGTCATGAAAGTTGCCTGATTTATTGGGCACTTTCAGAGACTACCCAACATGCACCAACATGAACAGGCAGTTAAAGTTGATTTATTTTCAAAATCCAGCTAGGGGTAGTGCCTATCTTTCATGTAGTAGACTAGTGGTTAGAGTGCTTACCAAGGAGGGGGCACCTAGGTTTACCTCAGCCCCACATTTCCCACTTGCCTGGGGAACTCTGGCCTCTGTTCTTACTCAGTGGCACTTCTGCATTTTGCATGTAGCCATTGGATAAATAGGGAACAGGGGCATTGGCCAGAACCTAAAACCCACTGCCTTCCAAGGCGAGGCCCATCTTCTGGCCCCACATATCTTCCCCTCTTAGTTTCCCAATAAGCCAGATTCAGCAGGAGGGAGGAGTGTGCTCTTAGAAGCACAGAATCATAGAAACGTAGGGCTGGAAGGAATCGCGGGATTCCACCTAGTCCAGCCCACTGCTGAAAGCAGGATCATCCATATCTAAACCATCCTAGACACGTGTCTGTCTTAACCTATCTTTAAAAACTCCTACACCCAACTACTAGGCATAGTGTCTGAAACATCAAAAACACTCTTTAACTTGTCACAGATAAAGCAGGGGACAAGGGCATTATCAATGTCCTACCACTACATGGACAGGAAGTAGTTTGTTAAAATATGTTCAAAGGGTCCCAGAAAGAAGACCATGCCTCCCACTAAAGAGGAAGGCAAAAGTACCTACAGTCCAAGTCAATCTGGGGTAAAATTCCTTCCCGATCTCAAACATGGTAATCAGTATGACCTTGAACATAGCCTGGTGATTAGGTCACATTGCTGGGAAGTAGGTTCAAACCCCTTCTAGCTGGGAGGTGGTGGGAAATCTCTTGCTTTCCGGGTAAGCACCCTAACCACTAAGGTATTAAGTCAAATGGTGGAACGGCCTTCCTTCTTCATGAAATAACAATTCCATATGGGTTTTCTCTGATCAAAATATCAGGGAGTTATGGGCCCATGGTTAGGTCAGGAGGAAGCAGAACACATTACCTCTTGTGAGGAGCGGGGGCCTTGAAGCCTGCCTGCACAGCCGAAGCCCAGCAGGTAGCAGGAGCTCACGTATGCCTCTCAGCATGCACCACAGGCTCCCCGGGTTTATGTTTGTATTCTCCCCATGTACGCCTGTATTCTCCCCCACACCAGTATTGATGGCCCCAGCCCCACACAGGCACAGGCTGTTTGAATCCATGAAGACCTGGCCAACTAGCTCCTCACCCACATGGATGAGTAGGGCTCAAGGGCTTTGAGTGTCCTCACCCTGGGACCAGGCCATGCGTCTCCAGCCTCAGGCGCCTGTGTCTTTGGCATAGCTGTGTGCAACGTACATTGTTGCCCTTCCCCTCTACCTCCAGAACTCCCCACAGGGGCACACGATAGGGAGTTAGGGAATGAGGCATGAGGAAGAGATGTGCTTCATTTTAATCAAATTGTGAAGCTCCCAAATTTTTAGTGTGTTTATTAAACAAAAACTGAGAAACATCACCCCAGAACTTGGAACCTTCTTCCAAAATGAATACAAATGTATTCCCTGCAGTCTCAGGTATTAGACCAAGTGACATAAGAAGACAGACCCTAACTGCTCCCCTGCTGCCAGGTTTTTGGTCCCATTGAGAGTCTGGGAGGCCAGATACTGTGGCCTTGTGTGCCCTAAATTTAGATAAGGGGTAGAGTGAATAGAAATGAAATATACTTTCACAGTAATCCTGTCTGAAATCTATTCCTATAGCATTTTATACCAACACCAAACAAATCCCTTATTAGGTATGACCTTGCAGAGAAGAGTAGGTCAAGCTGAACAGACTGAAATCTGGATACGAACACTTCAAAACAACCCTATATAAGATGAACATCTTGGACAGCCCCACTGTGTGAATGTGGTGTCCAGCAGACTGCAGAGCACTTAATTGAAAGCTGAAATCTTTACAAATGCCCTGATGGGGAAGACTGAATCCACACACTGGTCACATCTACATGAGAGGCTGACTGTGCAGTCGTTACTGTGCAGTCATCTAGTACTTGTTTAAAGTGGATTTACTGCGCAGTAGCACCAAGGAACAGCTTTTTCATAATGCTGACTGCACAGTAGCCCGCTTTCTGCCATGCAGTGCTACTGCATGGTAGTCACAGGGTACTGTGCAGTCAGCGTCTTGTGTAGACACGGCTACTGAACGATAATACCAGACAGTGGCTCATAGCTGGTCAGAGAACATCTGGGGGGGGGGGGAGGGGGGCAGGTTTGGAAACAAAGGCTTTACTGCCTCAGGTCACTTTGGAGGTGGGACCAGCCTGGCATTTGGGCACAGGAGACAAGCTCTGGCCTGGGCTAGACTGCTGCTCCATGAGGATCCGAGTGGGATCTGCCATTTTTAAAGTGCCATTCCTGTCTGTTCGGTTACAGCTGCACAGTGCTTTCTGAGTGCTTACCGTACATTAAGTGTAACTTCTGTACCTAGTCCTTTCAGCAAAATCGGTTTCAGGCCTAAATATTTTCCTTGGTTTTCTTTGCTACAGGCAAGCTCTCTTTCTTCCTCTGTCTGTCTGTCTTTCTGTCTGTCTTATCATCTTAGCCCCTACCTCTGAAGCCTCGTGTTACTCCTGCCATTCCCTTGGCTAAGGATTGGCTAGGATTGCTTTCAAGCTTATTATTATTGTTTATTTGACTAGAGATGTTATTACTGGCAGGCAGGAGCCACTTCATTGTCTCCTCTTCTCACTTGGGTTAAATACATAGCATCTTTAGTACTACCACTAAATATGTTGTGTAGATGAAGATGTGAACCATTCCCACGGGAAACAATTTTTCAAGTTTTCTGCTTCCCTCCATCAAACTCACACTTGTCCACTTTTTCATTATTATTACTTTTAATTAAAGAAATCCATTATATCTGGCAGGTAGAGGCAAATTAAGAGACAGCTTAAATGTGGCAATTATTTGAATTTCTCTTCTTTCTGAGATAATACAATATAAAGGGTCACTAGGCATTTCAGATATTGATTATGGGTAAACTTTCACAAGTGCCTGAGGCCCAGATCCTCAAGGGCATTCAAATGCTTAATTCCCATTGAAATAAAAATCTCTTACTGCTGTATTGAGAATTTGTACCCTTGTTCCCATGACTATGAGAGAGATGAAGAAGAAATTATTTGCCACAGTACTATCATAATTTATCCAGCAGAACTATTCAGGGGTGAGCAGTCTGGTGAGTTTGACTTATTTTAACACAGTTACAGTGCTAAGGTTCTTTCTCTGACAGATATTTATCATCTATTTTCTTTTTTTTTTTAATTATTTGAATCTGAAGTGATGAAATGAAATAGAGCTGAGACCTGGGATCTGAATAGTGCTGCCTTCTCTAGGTGAGTTTCATTCTTTCTGCTTAATGAAGTCTTAGGAATGCTAAGGGAATCATACAAGTATTTACAAGTTAGACCCTTGCCCTCCACTGCTTGCAAAAAACAAAAAAAAGAAAAAAAGTAAGAAAGAAAGAAAAAGAAAACAGTGATGAAATCTCTCTCTTATTTTGGGAAGGTAATTGAGAAGGTAATGTTGAAGTAAGTCCGGTTACATTTTGGTAACATGAAAGTTTCTGAGTCTTGACACTCTGGTTTTAGGCAATGGTTTCTTACACTTATAGGATTATCTATGATAGATGATCTTTTGTTGATAGATACAGACAGCATGCCTGCTGCTCTTGTTAAATCTCTCAGTATTCTCTCACGAAATTGACTATAATGTTTTGTTCACTTGCCACAAGATAACTTACAACAGTGGACAGAGGGAATCTCTTCAGTGTATATTAGCTTTTTTCTCTGCTAAAAGAAGAAAAGGAGCATTTACTTTTCCTCCCCAAGCATCACCACGTGCAAGATTCCACTAGGTGCTATCTTGGCTCCCCTTGAGTTTAATGTGTGTACCATGCTACCAAAGATAGTGAGATGCTTTAGTCTGCAGTCTCCAAAATGCAGGTAGAACTCAGAGCCACGTCTTTCTTGTTGAATGCAGATGGCTTGTCGCTCCTCTCCTACTGTCTGAGGAGACAGTGGCATTAAGGGGAACACTCTGTGCTCAATCTAGGGAAGACACAAGTGAATCAGCTAGGTAAGGGATGCATAGAGAGAAATGGGCAGGAGCTATAAGTGTGTCTTCTAATGGGACATATCAATATTTAGGTTGGCCTCTCCCATTTTTTCTGTCCATTCTATCAAATTCAAGCCTTTATGTGACTCCTTTGTGTCTTAAGGTAAATGTAGTTGGCAGTTTTGTTTTAGAGAGTATCATGTGTATATAAATTGGAAGTTTATGAGTAAATATGGAAGCTGTGAAACCATCATTATTGTTAAGCCTTGGTCAACACGTTTTACTAAACAGTATCCTCTCATCTGGCTCACTATAAAGACTAAGGCTTTAGAGATGTTCCTGACTGTAAGTAATTTTAAAATTTTCTGATAGGTGTTTTTTCATCTCTTTATTTACTAATTGTACACATTAAATTATATTTGTTGATTTTATTTCCTCAGGAGCTGCCTTTTTTATCCATTTGTCTGTCTTAGAATTTGTATTATACACATCACCATGGTATTGGAGTGACTTTGGCTTCTCATGTGAAAAATTTGTATGCTTTAAATATACAATATCTTGACAGCAACCGTTAATTTACGGCAATAGTAATAGAACAGTAAAAATAATATACTATCTCAGCCTCTGTGTTTGTGTTTAGACATAGTGAAATGTATTAAAAATAGATTATAGTTCTGTGCATGAGTGCATGACACAAATAAACACTTATTTATATTCAATTAGTGACCAAAGAATAGAAAGCAAACTTCCACAAATTAGACAGAGCCTGCTAAATATGATTTCCATGAACACTTTTTGGTGAGGGTTAAAAATCTTTTGGCTTAAAGCTCTTTCCCATTGTCTCTACTTCATTCCTTAGGATATAAATCCATTTTGTAATTACTCCACTCTTCTTATCTCAGAAACTTTGTCTGACACACCATTCCATATGTTTATGATTCTCTGAATGAAAAAGTGTTCCCTGACAACCATTCAGATTTTTTCCTTTAATTTCCATTTATGCCTTATTGTCTTATAATGTTCAACTGAAAATATATGTTGCAATATTGTATGACATTATCTGTATTACTTAAGATTTTATATACCCATACATCAACTAAACATCAGATAAATCTCATGCTTTTCCTTTCTTTCCTACATCTTCTTTTACAGAGCTATGTAGGTAATAGATTCAATTTAGTCTCTGTGACAAGTTGACTTTAAGCAATTCTTACAAACCTAGGACTGAATACATCTACATCTTTGAAGAACTAAGCTGCAAATATACTTTGTTAAGCCTTTTCAACAATGAGCAGGATTTTAAAAACCTATAAATACTTATATTCATCCCCACCTGGATTTATTTATAGAATTACATAGCTCTAATAACTTTGCAAATAGAAGGATTGATCCTGCAGCCTTTTTGTAAGTAAAATCCCCATTGAGTAAAGGCAGCAGAATTGGATCTACAATATATAATGATACCTAACTAATTTGCTGGACTTGCTAATAAATAACTAAGTTACACAAGAAAAGTATTCAGATGATTTGTAATCCTGCAATAATGGCTTCTAAATAGTTAAGATTACTTTGAGAGATGAGAACCTTTTCCCCCAATATGCCATATGCCAGCAGGGGACAAAAATCAATCTTTTGAAGGCTCTGATTACTTGTGCTGCAAGTTTCCTGTCAGCAGATTCAAAATGTGCAGTGGAATGAATCTTCTGCAAGGTAGAGGTGCTGTCTATCAGATGGGCAACTCCTCTCTGCTCCCTCCCCCCATGTTAACATCCTGTGGAATATGTGGTTATGATAAATTAGAAGAGTGGAGAAAATGTGAGACTTTGATGAAACAACTTTAATCCTGTACTGTCAATGCAAACAGGTAATACTAATTTTTGTGCTTTCTAGTTGAAAAAATGTATTCCTGGGGAGGGGAAGCAGGAAAGTTCTGAAAAAATTAAAGAATATATTTTGTCTAAAAGACAATTTGGTTATTTGAATGTGCATAATGACACTGTATTCAAAGGACAAAGTTTACATCTATAAAAATATGCCAGGTAAGGTGACAAAGGCTGCAAATAAATGGAAAATAAAACAATCCTTATAGAGATGGGCCTAAAACAAAACCCTAAATCTAACACACACATATACAGTTTGGGTATACTTGAAATCCCAATCCTAATAGAGATCAACATTTTGGAAAATAGGCTTTACCTTCATAATAGACCAGGTCTGAGCATCGCGAAAGTCTTAGAAGTCTGAAGTCCAGTTTTAATTTAATTCTTGCAGCCAAATCTATGGGCTAGGGACAGAAATTACACATAAACCAGTATAAATGATCAGAAACCAGTTCAAATCTGTAACACAACAGAAGTTCAGTGCACATAAACCACTTTCAAAATGTCCAAAACCCATTTAAGATAAACCTGGATAGATATAGTATCAGTTTTAACTGATTTAGGTTAAATCAGTTTATTGAACTTCTGTCCCAGATCCTCTCCAGATTCAAGTTAACTCACAGGCCCCCAGCATCCAAGAATGCTTTGTACCTCTCCCACAACCCTTCCCCCCCCAGCCTCAGAGGGTGGGCAGGCTAGCCTTGGCCCAAACTGTCAGCTCCAGCCAAGCAGGGAAGTGTGCTCTTCTGGCCTGGGCCACTGCAAGAATGTAGCTGCATTTCTGGAATCAAAAGTAATGGTCTGTTCACTTGCTTATTGGTTCAAACTATGCAGCTTAGACTAACCTATGAAGATTGAATCAATTCATCCTCAGGCTTTATGCCTGCCTGTACTTAACCGTGAAGATAACAAGTATAGTTTTATAAGGTTTCATATTTTGGTACAACAGTGAAAAATTCATTGGATGCTCCCTTATTTAGAAAATACAGGTTACTTTCTGGTAGGTTCTTAAAGAAGTATACTATCTGAAAGACTAAAATGGATCAGTTATGAATATGAAAAAGGTGACTTTTTTATCAACAGCTACTAGCAGAGAAGGAGATTTCTTCTTTCAAATCAGCTCCTCTGCATCTACCCACCCTACATTTAGGCTATGTTTCTAATGATTGCTAAAGCTATCCTTAAGATTGCCTTAATTGTCAATGCTACAAACCCCTGTGCTTGACACCTGAAAGTAGGCCACCCTAATTCTAGAAGCTTTGATGAATTTCTGGGTTTAATGTTGACCCTAGGATCACTCCCATTCTACCATGCCATTTTCTACAATGTGTTTAAAACTTACCTCCACAATGCCAGCTTTGAGGATGTGTCTACCAGTGGCAATCCCCACATCACCCTCTACCTGTCTTCTGGCTTTTCTGCGCTTCACTTCCTCTTTTTGCTGCCCATAAGTTGAAACAAGCCCAGAATGAGAGATACGTAATTTGAAAAACAATTCCTAGAGGAGCTCTGCTTTGCATTGTGCAAAGAAACCTAAGATATATCTCAGTGCCACACTCAAAAAATAAAAAAAAATGCAATGAGATGGCTTTGATCCAGGCTACAAAGTATCAAGTAGACAGGAATGGCAGCTCATGTGGCTTGGGCTATTTAAGGGCAACTTCAGAGACACCCTAAAATATTACTATAGAAACATATCCTCAGGTCTACTTCTGTAACACCCGCAGTGAGCACCTTATTACTTCCTCCTTCTCTTAATAGTGCTCTTTAGGCAAAAAAAAACATTACCGATAATTAACCCTGGGGAAAAAAGGAATGAGAGCTGCACAAATACTACCACAATAACATGCTTCATCCCCTCTACCCCTTAGCCCTGCTGCCCCTTCCACTGCCAGAAAGGCTGAAAAAGAGATGAAAAAGTTTGGGATAGGAATCAAGGAGTAAGAACTGAGGCCCCCAGGTTAAACCTGGCTATAGCAGGGTATCAGTGCTCAGCACCTAATATCTTCAAAGTGCAGAAAAAATTAATTAAATCATGCAATAGATCCATGAGACAGTAAGTCAATATTAACTTCCAGTTTTAAAGATGGCATAACATACAGAGACAGTAAATATGAAGCAACACAACAAGAACCAAGAAATTAGCCTGGCTTCCTACTTACAAGCTCTATCCATCAGACCACATTGCCTAACAAATGTTATGTCCCCACAAGACACTGTTATGCACTAGTCTGTGATTTTTGAACAGTGACAGGGAACTAATGAACTAATGGCCTGAAGTGGTATCTAAAGAGAAGGGAAGTATTTGTTTTTACCTTGCTTTCTGTTTAGCCAGTGTTTAGCTACTTGTCAGGTTTGTTGCTTCAGGGATGGGGGGGGTTCTTGCTTGTTTGTTTTTGTTTTGTTTTCTGCCAATAGAATTTTCAAAGGACTAAAACAACCTTTTTTTCAAATTTGTCATCATTTGCAATTTAGGTGTGATCTCACATGTTTAGTTCCAACCTAAACATTTTGCCTTGCAGTTGGTTGCAAGCTCCCATAAATAGAAGATTCAGACAGAACTGCTGACACAATCTTAATTTCAGCAGTGTAATATACTGGTAGTCAGTGAATTCTTCTTTTTGCTGAATATTAAAACCAATATAAATGTTCAACTCCATTTTTTTCACAAGTCTAAGTGATCATGAGTAACCTCTTGTAACAATTTAACACCAGTATAACCATTCAGTTAAGTTAGTCCTGATTCACATTTATGGAAATAAAAGGATAACCATCTTCAAAGTGGCAAGCCTACAAATAGGTTTAAGTTATAGCAGCTTATGTTCTCTCTACATGTTGAAATTGTCTTCATTATGAACAAACACCTACAATTGTTTGCTGGTGTAGCTCCAATGGCCAGAAGGATAGCAGAAGCTACTGGTGGTTAATGGTATTTTATCTTCAGATTGTGAAGACTTCTTTTGGGAAGCATTAACTGACAGACAAAAAAAAGTGAGTCCCTGGAACCTCACTCACACAAGCTCCTACCCATTCCATACCACTGTACAAGCTGCATCACTATCAGCATAAGTAGGAAATTGTAAAGGATATAGTCCTTAACTTTCTTACACTCGCTTCTACCATTCTCTTATAGGATAAAGCCAAATGTGGGGGATGAAGAGTACCTCTAGTGGCCCATATCAACCATCTTTTGGCCAAATGCTCAATACTGTGGGAAGTAAAGTGCCTTCTCATGTTGTCCAGTGACCCATAGGAAACAGCGTTATAGACAACATAGATTTCAGACTATAAAAATGATCCTGTTGTGTCCTTATCTGCACCCCCCCACCACAAGGGCAGGAGAGATCAAGAATTTGCTATGCTGATATCAGTTGCCCTATATATGCCCCACAACTTCAGGGGATAATAACTAAGGTGGCATTGACTGCTCAAATAAGCAGTGATTTGCAGTTAAATTTGCATCATAACATGAGCTGCTTTAAGACACTTATTCCTGTAGATAGTCTGCTGCCCAAATCCTTCCTTGCCTTCTTGTTATGCTCCTAGCAATGCAGAGTTAGTATCATGTGCTGCTGCCAGAAGCAATCCTCATTATCTAAAAAATGAAACTCTCCTGAATTCTAGCTCAGTCATCTGATAACAGAGTAGAGTTACGCACAATGGAAAGCCTCAGATCTTGATAAGAAGCGTTGTATTTTGGGGGGGTTGGGGTGGAGGGGTGAACAACATTGCTACAGACCTCTGGGAAATTAGGGGAGTGGCATTTCAATCATCTCCCACTGTATCTACTATCATCAAGGTCATGTGGTAGTGGCTACCTGGAGAAAGGATGGGTAAATTGTGTGAAACAGAATTACAGGGCTCATTTTACATGTGGAGATCTAGTATTCTGGAGCAAATTGTAGGTATGATTTTAGCACCGACATTGCTTCAAATGAAGTTACCCCTATATATTACAGAGAACAAGGTAGAATACTTCTCCCTATGCTGCCACCAAAAAAATGAATGAAAATGAAGACATTGTATAGATTACAGTAAAAGAAGAAATCACACTTGGCTATAGCATTTGAATTGCAAAGCAGCAATCAATTAGTTTATCATTAATCAGATAATTTTGGGATTCCTGAATAATATAAAATGAAAAGTAGAAATAACTAGCAGGACAATTTTCCAGAACCATCTCTCAGCTTTATAAACTAATCTTCCTCTAATGGCCCTTTTTAATGTAATTTATAGGTTCATCATTACCCTTTTTGTATTAGTAATTATTTCTAAAATACCAAAGAACCATCTTTTTTTCAAGGTCCTTCTCTGTGCCTGATTTACAGCTGGGCTCATGTTGGACTCTGTCTTTCTGAGGTTTGACATTTCAAAATATTTATAGCTCTTTTACATTAATGCCTTTCTCATGAATCTGAAGGTGACCGTTATTTCTTTCATCTTGTTGTAATTAAATGGATCAACTATTGCTTTATTATTTCCACTATTTATCTGTGCAGCACATTAAAACATTCAGATAAGCAAGTGATACTGAGTAGTATGTGAACTATAACAAACAAATGTTTCCTAAAACATAGGGTACACTTGATGCATTGGCTAAGAAACTGTTCCAAGCGAAAGCACAAAATCTTTAATATTTTATTGATCAGATCTAAACCTTCTGCCCAAAGTGGCAATTAAATTTCAATTAAACTGACTGAAAGCATCATATTAAATTTCAGCACTTTACGAGCTATCAGATAATGCTGCAGGACAAATCTTTAGTATGATCACACTCTTTTCAAATTATATTATCCTGTTCATTCACAATAAAAGTGACAGTTTTAGGTATACTTTCAATATTTCTTGAATATAAACCCTCTAATGAACACGTTTTATTGCCTTTAAATCAATTATTATTGGATATTTTAATAAAGTGAATTGAGCACTTTGTTTTACACACTGCTTAGAAGTTATTATATTTTGCAGTCAGCACAGCAAAGAACAGAAACAGTATGACAGAAAGATCCAAATACCTAATGTTACAGTATAAATTTAATCAGCTGTTTACAATGATGAATATGCTATATTCCATTCCATAACAGCTAATAATGCAACATGTTAATTAGTAACTGATTAACTAGATGTGGGGCTCCCTTCTTTCAACAGTGTTCTCATTTAAATGAGATGAAGTTAAGATGATATAACCAAAATTACAAGAATAAAGCACTGAAAGAACTTTAAGGATATCACTGCATTTAAAGACTAAAATGTTTATTACTGACTCAGCCCTTCTGGATCTGGTTGCTGCAAAGGTGTGCTCATGTTTGGGCTGGCCAAAACAGACTGGGATGTGGACATAATTTGCTATATTCAAAGGTCAATAAGACTCAGACTCCCCTTAGTTACGCATATATACACATTTTAAAGTAATAACATTAACCAGAATTTTTTTCATAAAACATAAATTAGGCATGAGGCAAATCTAACACAATACTGTGCACAGGCAAATTTCATTTAATATAGCAGGTGTTTGGACATGTTGAACTGAATATATTTGCCTTCTTTTGTAAATAGAAATCTGTATTCCATACTGATGTTGAAGAGCTATCTTATTATCATTTATTATGGATGACTAAATAAAAATAATTATCCACATAGGAGTTCGAGATTTTTCTGGAAGATTTTTACAGGCAGCAGGCATTGGAGCTGCTATTTTTCATCCCTAAAATTCCTCTCTTCTGCATTTGTATCTTCCAAAGGTAAGAGAGCAGACAATGTGTACAGAGAGGACCAGCCCTTCTTCTGAATAAGGATTGATCACATGATCATAAATGGACATTGTGCAGTGGCTTAACTCTTTAAAGCTGCACTAATCATTTTGCTCAGGCCCCAGGAAGCACAAAATAGCAGGACAAAAGAAAATTTCTATTCTACATAGAGTCCAGCTGTCCCTTGCAGCAATCACAAACCATCTCTTTCTAACAGTAACTTTCCATTACATTTTCCCTTTCTTTTTGAAGATATTGCCAATTTTTCAAGGATAAGACAAGGAAACCTTTTGCTGCTTATAAAGAAAACCAAAAATCAAAAAAGGCAAATATGAAAAAAGCATGTTTACTTACAGGGAAATGTTTCTTATTTTAAGCAGAGGGAGTTTACAATCTGAAGTCTGTATTTTGCTGATAAAGAGCACAGTATTTTAGAGATGGCATTACTTTGTATGAATAAGTATGTTTTGTTTAGTCAACACTTCTTTTTCCTTCTACTGGGATCCATCTGACAAAATCAGGGCAGAGAATCTTTGGGCATCACCTGGCCAACCTAGTAAGGAGGGCTTTAAACTCAGTTTCATGGGGGTGGTGATCAAAACCCTCCAGCAGCAAAGCACTTAGTCCAGAAGGGAAAGGGCTCAAAGAAGCAACTCCTCTCTGGGAAAGGGTCACTGAGTTATAGGACTGCAACAAGTGGCACAAAAAGGAAGCGAGGGGGTCAAAATGCAAAATAAATCCAATGCATGTATACAGATGTGAGAAGTATGGGAAATAAACAAGATGAGTTAGGAGCTGCAGCATATGAAAAGAACTACAATCTGATTGGCATCACTAAGACCTGGTAGGATAGCTCTTATGACTGGAATGTGAACTTTGAAGGTTACTCTCTGTTTTGAAGGACAGGGTTGGGTGAAAAGGTGGCGGTGTTGCCTTGCATGTCAAAAACACATATGCTTATTCTCTGGTTCAAGAGGAAAAGGATGCTTCTATTGATGCAGCCCAAAACCATATTTGCCTTTTGTACAGATACATCACACTGTAAACTAATATTGTGTCTGTGGTCTACCAAGACTTCCTAGTCCTTTTCCATAGAGCTGAGCTGCATTTGTATTTTTGTTTTTTATTATTCCTCCCAAAGTGTAGCACCTTACATTTGACTGCATTGAACTTCATCCTGTTAGCTCTAGCCCAACTTTCTAATCTGTCAAGATCCTTCTGAATTGTACTTACATCATCCAATGTATTCACAATCCTTCCCAGTTTCATGCTGTCCACAAACTTGCTCAAGAGGCTTTCTATGCCAGTATTCAAACAATTAATAAACATGTTGAATAGCACTGGGCACAGGTCAGACCTCTGTGGAACTCCACTCAAAACCTTCTGCCATTCTGATGTGAACTAGTTAATAATTACCCTTTGCTTACAGGTATAGAGCCAGTTATCGATCCACTATGTAGTAGTTTTATCCAACCCGTATTTCTCAAATTTGTTTATGATATTGGTAAGGACTGTGGAGGGTTTTGCTTTCCTCTGTAGTGGGGGTGTGGCCCTCTACCCAAGACTCTTGAGCATATATTGACATTTTATAGAAGTAGGGCATTGGCTGTCATGGTTCCCCTGCTTTACCTGTCGCAAGTTAGGGTGTTAGGTCTATGTTGTGTCAGAGTTGAGAGTAGTCTTATGCAGAGTTTAGATTATGGTTATATGGGTTGGTTTGGATAGGGATGATCAGGACTCAGGCAGAGAGGTGGACTAGATGACTTCTGGAGGTCCCTTCCAGCCCTACTTCTCTATGACTCTATGGGCATATCCCCACATGCAGGGACATGTACTTGCAACAACAAAAAAAGTAGCAACGCCAATCTGTGCTACTTTTTGCTGCTTCTCACATCCCTGCATGTGGTCTTTGGCACAGGGCAAAATGCCTCACTTCAAGGAATCTGCCATTTCCCCACTCCTCCTGGCTCCTAGCATACTGGAGGTACTGGGGCAAAACTAGAGGAGGGGAGATGCTCTAGCTAGCAGCCAGAGTGTCTCCTGGGAGGACCAAGTCTCCATGTCTGCTGGTGCACACCCCTGTGGCATGCGCCATGCCACTTTTTTTTTGGTGTTTTTTTTTCTTACTGAGATTTCCCAA
This sequence comes from Alligator mississippiensis, assembly GCF_030867095.1. Classification (NCBI taxonomy): domain Eukaryota; kingdom Metazoa; phylum Chordata; order Crocodylia; family Alligatoridae; genus Alligator; species Alligator mississippiensis. The sequence goes on from NC_081825.1 coordinate 245,904,975, forward strand.
TAGCAAATTTTGTCCCCATGCTGCAAGTTTTAATGTGCCAGGCATGTGATAAGTGGCACCGCAAAGAGGTTAGCAGCACCAGAAACTGCATGTGCCTGCATGCAGGGCTGTTCCTGGGGTGGGCTGGGGGGGGCGTGAATCAGGGTGACCACCCCAGGCCCCGTGGAGCTGGGCAGAGCAGCCATGCTGACTCTGTGCTGCTGCCGGCTTCATTGCTGGCTGGCCACTCAGCACCTCCACCACCAAATCCACTTCCGGCTTCCTCACATCCGGGGGGCAGGGCCCTACACAGGCTGATATGCCCTGGGCCCCACACCCTGCTCAGGTCATCTCTGTTTGCATGTCTGGATCCAGCCTAAGAGTCTACTCAGTAGCAAGAAAAGGGACATTTGCAAGGTAGAAATACTGTAGAAAGCATTTATATGAAAGTCATCCACTCCTTTATTTGGCATGACATACAGTTATGAAACCAATCCTGCATAGTTCAAGGAGTACTTAAGTGACCAAGTAAAGGAACTGGCCTCCAAAGCAGAGGTTTGTGTTGACCTAGTCCTTAAATGCTACATCAAACACAAACTTGCTCAGCATGTGCTCACACCTCCTCTGGCCTCTGTGCTTCCCAGCTTTGCTACCAGGAAAGCATCACATACAGCAGGCATGTTGGAGGAGGAGTGGGGGTAAAATCTGAGCTGCATAATCAATAAGCAGCAATCAGCTTTTGAACTAACATATCCCTTCAATTTTATTAAAGTAAGGCTTAGCTCTGATCATTGACACAACTGTGTGGAATGAGAATAAAATGTACGCTGGGACATACCACACACATGCTGTCCTAAGTCTCCTTCTCCACTTCAGACAGCTTTGTTGATTTGCTGGTATTTATTAAAGCTCCACTCCCTAAACTAATATCTGTTGATTTAGTTATGAAGAAAGAACCACGCATGACAGTTTTTCACTGAGGCAGTCAGATGTCATGGTGATGTTCACTGTGTTCATGAGCCTGAACAGACTAGAATACTGTACAGGAGAGCCAGGTGAACCAGTTACACAGCAAGCTAAAAAATCAACCCTGAGTCTGATTGGGCAATACACGTTAGGTGTAGTCAAAGGGGGCATCATCTCCTAGTTTACCTGTCTTTTTTCAGTCATCTGCTCCCATGAGTATCCAAATATTTGTACAGCAAGCACATGAGCAGGGCTAAGATTAACTAAGCAGGGAAGAATTTTTTCTTCCTCATAGCACTGAGCTCTGACCATTTTTCAAAGAGCAGGATCCAGCCCTATGAACAGAAAAGCTATGCAAATGGAGGACAGCTCCTAAATATATTAATCCCTAGATGTGATCCTAAGAATAATTTTAGTTGCGTTTTAATGGAGCTATTGAGTGGTTTTTATCATTGAATTTTATTTGACTGCGGTGAAACTCTGCAGGAAACTGCTAAGTTTATATGATAATGGGAAGAGAGAGAAAGGAGGTGAGGGTGGGTGGAAAGAAAAAAAGCTTGCACTGGTGTGAAGGTAGTTTGCATTTTATTGAATCCTTACAATTCATTCTGGTGTAGCACTGTTGTTTGAGCAAATCTTTTTGAATATACCGTAATAATCAAACTTTTACAGATTCTTCAAGTACATTTGAAACTGCCACTAAATCAGAAAAGCTGAACTGAAGCCAACATTATTCTATTGCACTTACTCATCACTGGTGATGTACTGGATTTATTTGTAATGCCAAAAAAAACCTATGAATTTTGGTTGGCTGTGTACATGTGAATTTACATTTGTTCTCCAAAATCCATGAAAAAACTGGCCTGCTGTTTTAGAATGGGAAATACAATCTCTCAGGCTCTCAATAAACTCAAGAATATATATCTGGTTAAACCCATCTAAAATGAGATGCAGCACTAGCAATATGGAGAGGCTCAGCAAGGCTGGCAATAAAAGTAGATATACAGTAGCTGACATCAGACTGTTTCAAGCTTAATTTCAGTAAAGTAATAAGGTCAGGAAAATAAACACTCAGTGATGCACAGATTGATGCTGTTAGATAGAAACTATGCAATGGACTCAAACAAACACTTTTTTTCCTGATCTGGACCAAGCATATAGAGATCTCCAGTGTAAACTCTGTGGATTTATAAACATAAGAATTAACCAGACTTGGTAGGCCCTGATCAAAACTGAACAACAAACACATGTCTTTAAAAGAAGTATGCTCTCTAGAGTCCTATGGTTAGCCTGGGTACCCACTAAACTCCTACAAAGGGTCGAAAAATATGCAACTGTAGAGGCTTTAAAAGTACCATAATATTATATGAGTCTTATTGCATATCTACCCATGATGACAGTGATGCATAAATAAAATGGAAAATAAATCTTTCTTTTCTCTTTCTAATTAATCCTGTATTGTCTTTTATAATTAATCCAAGAGAAATAATTTTTGTCCATAAATAAATGTGTGCCAACCCATGGTCATCACCTTAAGGAGAATCCTGCTTTATAGAGGTTATCATCTTTTCTTCTTGGATATTATATTTAATAACATCCTAATCAACCTAGCTTTACATTCTTATCATTAAAAATAAACATAAAAAATGTCTAAAGCAGTGGCCCTTGTAGTTATGTCTCCCATACTCAGAAGGCCATTGATCTTTTTGACTTGCCCCTTAACCTGTCTAGGCTCAGCAGTTAGAATAAGTAAAGAAAGAAAAGATCAGGCAGAGCCTTAGTCTTCATTTAATTCTTCTTTCCTGAAACATATGCAAGAAAAGCAACTTCTTTCATACAGAGGAGAGCAAAATATCATGTCATATGTCTATATTATGATTCAATATATATGCTTTGTAATTTAGGAAAAGACTACTATTGTACCATTCAGTTTGAAATATGTAGGCCTATTTTGCCACTTCTTTACACCAGTTGCAGGATGAGGATGGCATAATTCTATTAATTTTATTTAGGTTTCTTATAATTTTCAAGTGATAGAATCAAACCAGGTTAACTACCTGTGAAATATTAAGACAATCCTTTTACCATAGATGAAGTCCATCCTTGTTTACAGAACCAAAGAATCTGACTAAATCCAAGCTACTCATGTTTGTATTTTTTACCATAGCTAAATGATTACTGACAAATTAACATCCTTGTTATTAATAGTTACATCCTAAAGCCATTTTCGGGGGGAACATTACACTTTCCTCTATTTATATCCCATGTGTCTGTCCTCTGTCATTCCCTTTCTCTTTAATCTTGTTTGAGTGTACGGATCACTCGTCCTTATTTTATTGACTCAATCACAGGCACACTGTCACTTTTTATAAAATGGTCACTGCAGAATCACATCAAGCAAATTCTTGATTCTGCAGTCAGTAATTTAGTGCCTTTATGGAATTGCAATTTCAGGGCTCACTGCTTGTTTTTCTAAAATGTACTTTAGGAATTAGTTACTCCAGCCACAAATCAGTTGAATTTATGCACAGTTGTAATACAGTTTATGGCCTCATGGTACATTGCTTCAAAAACAGCAGATGTGAAATTATGATAAATATAATGAGTGTTTTTTTGCCTGATCTACTGGAGTAGAGAAGGATCTGGAGCGTGTTTACCTATCCCATACAGTACATTTAATGTCTTAGTCAGGACTCCTGACAAAGGCTGATTAATGTCCTCATCTCTTTTATTAAAGATAAGAGTAGCACTGCAGTCAGGAGATAGAAAGCACACCATAAATCTTCGTAAAATGAGCAGTCAAATAATCACTCATCAGAAATAAAATCTACATACATTAACACTAACACTCAGCCTACCGTGCGCACAGCCATAAAAAAGCAAGAAGAGACGGATTTCCGGAAGTTTTAATTTCTACTAGTTCTTTAAGTTTAATGTTACAGTTCCCGTAACCTGGATGCAAAAGCTGGCATTTAAAAGCACATGTGAAAGGACCAGATGCCTCGTCATTACATTAAGAGCATGAAGCAGGCAACAATTAAGCGATTCACTGGAAAGACATAATGCTGATCTATGCTAGCAATTAATCACAGAATACATTAGACAATGATGGGTGACCTACAAATTTTTGACAAAATAATTTTTCATCATGTTGGCGATTTCTTAGCCTAATATGCCTGCAAGGCACAGAGTCCAAACCTGTCATTTATTCCATCTCTCCTTGACAGGCGGCAACCTGTCTTCCAGACAAAATGAACATTATCTGTGCTCACTAGACATTTAGTGCAGGGCTTAGCTTATGACTAATGATAATAGGCAGACAGAAATGTTAGAGTCTGAAATAATGTTCTCTTTGTTAAAGAAATTTCTTGAGGTAGAATTTTTTTTCCCAAAGACACGTAAAGATAAAAACTGTTTTCATCTGTTTTTTTTTTAATACAACTTTAAGAACAAACGTTTCACTTTTGCCAAAATAAAGTGAGGAAATTTTTTTTAAAAGAAACAAACAATCACATCTTATAGCAATCCATGCATGCTTCAGATTGCTCACACAACCTGGAACTGAAATATGAATGGAATCTCAGCAGATATAGCATTAATAAATAACCTCAGCCAAGTCATTCATTTCAGCATTTCATTGTCAGTCAGTTTTCAGTAAACAGAAGTAACATAAAACCATCCAGTTGTACCGCAAAACAGAGTAGCCAAGTCCCTCCTGCCCTAGCTATTGTCAGTGACCAACAACTTCAGATGTCGAGCAAGCATAAATTTTATTTGACCAAGGAAATTCAGAAAGGGCAAAATATTGAAAATGGTTAACTTACCCATTTAATTTTATTCTTGATTACTATATCATTGTTTTGCACTTGGGAACCTAATGTTAACTGGAAGCATAAGATTTTTTAATTTTTTTGGTCTTATCTATAACACTTTTGATGTTCTTTATTAGTATCATGGTAGAACGAAGAAATCTTAGCTAGCTGAAAGCCTCATTTTGCCAGGACCTTTACAGGTGAACAATTAAAGCTGGAAAGTATTCAGAATGCAGGGTGATGTTCCAGAATTTGACTCTTGCTTCAGGCACTGATTCAACTGTTAGGTTAGGTACAGACATTCAAAAAGCACAAGATGGAATCGATCTAAGTTACACAATTTGCTATAAGCAGCATAGTTTCCATAGTGAACAGAACACACTTTTGCCTGTTGGTGGAGGGGGGGAAATCTTGGACCGGGTTCCGCCATTTTTAAACCAGTCCGTGTGTGCCAAACTTCTGTTCTGCTATGGGTATAGCCAGTTTTGTGTACTGAAATTCTGTTCTGTTATGGGTATAGAGTAGTTTTCAAATCACTTGTACCAGTAATTTGTAATGTCTGTACCTGGGCTTAGTCTTGTTTTTTTCTTGCGTGATAACAGCACCCCAAGACTAGCGTATGGCTTCATTGTGCAGAGGACTCTGTACTAGCTCATATTAAGGGACAACCCATAACCCAAACTACTTATTTAAACACTCACTTGTAGAACCTTAAATGAAAGTTGGGCATGCATCCTGGGTCTAATTTAACATCTGCTGAAGCCCGTGGCAACCTTTCCATTGGCTGCAAAGGGAGATAGGGAAAAGAATTTGCCTTAGGCTAGGAACTTAGAAGAGCAAACAATAATTACATTGAAAGACTAAAGGCTAATTTAGATAATCCATACTTCAGAAAAATTAATAATTCAGAATAATTATTCTGAATCATCAATAATTTTGAATAATTATTTTCATATGAAACACAAAACAATGTTATGGTACATGACTATAACTTGAACCAAAAAGGTTTCTAATGGCAGGCAAAGTTCTTTGGATAGATGTGATATCTTTTATTAGACCAACTAAAATAGTTGGAAAAAAGTTATTCGCAAGCTTTTGGGCACTAACACCCTAGAGGTTTCTAATAACATTTTGATTATTTTGCAGCAAAGCAGACATTGTTCATGTCTATGCAACTTAACCACTGAGCCAAATTAATCCCTGAGCAAATACATTTTCAATGACTAACTTCAGTGGATTAGAACAAAATATGTAACTTCTCATTTTCTATCTCAAAAAATGGAATAAACGCAGAAAGGAGGTTAGGAATGTTTTGGGCCAAGATTCTTCTGTACTATTTACTGTACAATTTATTGTCTGAAGGATCAGGCTTAGAATGTTACTTGAACAATTAAACCTTGCCCTTATGAGCTGACTTCTGAAAAGAGTCCTATTGCAGTTTTTTTAAGCAACTTACAAGTGAACTATAAACCAAGTAAATAGCAACCCACCTGAAAAAAATGGAAACCTTTTGTGTTTAAAATATATCAGCTGAAACAGATTGAGTGAATTACCCTTTCAGCTCTTAAAAATAGCAAAGGTTTCCAGTTAAAGGATTAAGGTACACTGACTGTGAAAGCTTATATTTAAATACCCATCTAATCTTTGGATAACAAATAACTTTAGCCTTCAGTGGTCTCAAATCCCTCATACTTTCAGAGCATTCATTTCACCTTCTCAAAAATAAATAAGAAAAAATTATCATCACGTCATCTTTTTTTCCATAATATGATCTAATGTCAGCCATTTGTATTGATTCATCAGCCCTGATACTCTAAGCAACACTAAATGATAGCAACAAGCCCTCAATATCACCACTAACTTTATACAGGAAACCAATGCTTTGTTAGCCATTAATCCAGTGAGGAATACTGCTTTCACTAATGCAAAGTTGATCCAGTTTGTTGTCTGTCTCTTAACAGGAAGCAACCAGAAGGTCCATGCTAAGTAAACTTGCTGCCTTGCAAGCTGAAGTTGAAAGCTTCCTTGAAATTTTTCAATAAAACAATGTCAATATAAATTCATGCATTTATCTGAATTGGTATCCCCCCTCAAAAAAGAAAACACATTTTTCACACCACTTCCATTCCCCTTTGTTTACTTTTTCTTTTTTTTCCTTTTCTTTTTTTGGAGGGGAGGGAACGGGGGATGGGACTGTTTAAACACAAGGTTGTGTTGACATTATATTCAGTCAAGTATCAGAAAATAGTAAAGGCTAATGCCCAAACCTGCCATAATTTGGACAATTCACCTGTCTGGGAAAAGATACACGTTAGCACTATATATTACAGTAACATCAAAGTTTAGAGAGGTGCAGTAGGCCTCTTATTTAAAGAACTAGAGTGGGTCAACTGGTTAAACTATAGAATATAGTAAGCTATAGCAAGCTTTCCTCCTCAGGATTTTATTCTTTGGGGTTTATAGGACCTTTGTTTCAAAGAGATGTGCACATCAAGAAAACATAACAAAAACACAACCTGGGTTGCTAACTATTCAGCTCCAAGTGTCTTAGATTCTGACTTCTGCAAAGAAAGGCCTTCACAGAGTCCAATTCACTGTTGTCCTACACCTTATGCAGCCATGTGCATCAAAGCAGAGTGAATACAGGCAAAAAGCTATTCTGATAAGGAACTGTTTACAATACACTTACTTTGCACGGACATAAGGAACTACAGAGTAACAGTGAATCAGATCCTGTGAAAAATTATGACTAGACTTTTCCTTTCTCGGTACTGCCTTGTTACTCTGCCTAATACATCTTTGTGCTGCCTAAACTAGTGGGTCTCCGGACTCTTTCACATTCAGATACACAAAGAGGATGTGAACATTTACCATCTTCTCAGGGATTAAAAGAAAAGAAAGTAGCAGGAGCAAAAACAGGAGCAAGCGTACATAATGGAGTTTTTTCTTCTGAGGATGATACCCAGTTCTGTATTTCACTTGACCTTGTTTGTGTCAGTGAACGAGTAGCTTGGGGAGAATGGGGCACTGATAAGAACAAGCTGCCTTAAGTTTGGGACAGATAAGACTGAGGTGATTTCAGTAGATCAGGGAAGCAATAAGAACTTATGGTGAGGATGATATTTAGCCCTCTAAGTGAGACTGCATTCCCTCTATTAATTACTCTATTGATTTTAAACAGGGAGTACCGCAGGATGCCTGGCTACTGTTACAAAAACTAACAGCGGCTTTATCTAGGAATGTTTTTTCCCCCCATCTGCATCTGCTTAGGAGATTCATCCATTTCTTTCTGATGTGGGCTTGACTAATATGACCCATATTTCCGTTAACTCACACTTGATTACTGTGATGTCCTGTGTATAGAGCTGCAGTTTAAGTTGACCGGAAAACTGAAACCAGTACAAAATAAGACAATATTTTTGACAAATGGCATTTCCAAGCAGAAACACTTGACATAAGGGTTCGGTGAGCTACAATGGCTTCATATTATTCTTGAGATAGAATTTTATTTAAGGTGTTAGTTTTAAACCTCTAGGTTGGAATTTTCAAGGTAAGTACTAAAATTCCAAAAAAATATAATAAGCTTTGATTACTTTGCTCCTTTAAACTCCTTTGAAAGTCCCTGCCAGAAACCTAATGACTTGAGAGCTGGCCACTTGGCTCAATATTCAGAAATGATAGTTTCATGCCTATTTCATTTTCTAGGAGAATCTGAACAAATTTAGAATGGTGCTCCTACACTACCCTCGGTTACTGACAATCTGTTTCCATTTTCTGCAAATTTTGTGTACTTAGAACTCTATCTTGGTGCAGTAATTAAGGGGGAGAAGTTATTTTGTTCTTTTGATTAAAAGTTAAATTTACTTTGTCTTGATGTAAAAGTAGAAAATGTAATAGTAAATTATTTTTGTTCCCTCCATCTGTATTCAGAATTAATATTTAGCACAAATTTTATCCTTCCCTTTCACAATCAGAATACACAAACCTAGTGAGATTGTATCACCATCTTTCCTCTCAAAAATACACATAATCATGAGAAAAATGAATCTATGTTAGCATTTTAAAAGCTACTGGTTTTAGATCTTTGTCGCCAGGAAACTGAGCACTCAGAGAGTTAAGAATAGGGCTGATCTGGGGTACAGGCAGCTTTGGAGTAAGTTGGCTTAGACTTCTTGTGCAAAGGAAAGGCTAGTAGACAGGTGTTGTGGAAACATGCCTAGACAAAAATACTGTCAGGAAGAGCACTAGCAGCTAACAGAAGCACTGTTATTGCTCTGCTGTTCAGTCAGCACAAGCATTACTGCAATAGTTAAGAGGCAGAATTGTTGTTTGGGTATATAAATCCAGGTGAAATGGTTTAGGTTGGATTTGGACAGGGTACTGCCACTAGATATGAGTTGACAGTACTAGAAAACTTAGATGTGGAAGAAGAGACCAACAGCTACAGACAGCATATGCATCTTCATAATGCAAGTTTAGTTTCCCCAACATTGAATGTACTTTTCTAGAAGGGGCTATTACTTTGTACAGCATTGCAGCTGAGATTTCACATGCACTAAAGTAAGGACATTTTGTACTTCCAATAGGAGTCATAATTAAAATCTCTGGAAACAATGCTAAGAAACAAGTTAGGAATAAGAATCAGCTTTAGATTTTTTCAGAAAATCATAGTAACAAAAGAAAGCAAAGCACATAAAACTATTTCAAATGGTCCAAGTCAACCACTCCAAAAAAAAAAAACAGTCTGCCTATATACATCCCTAGATCTCAGAAAGGTGTAATTTAACCATTCCTTGGAACCTACGTTCCCTGCAAGGACCTGATTATTACTAAACTCCTGAACAGGTATTGAACAAGAAAGAAAACAAGATGAACATCTATAGATGCAGGAAAAGCAATGACTTGACATTAGCTTTGGTGAATGCTCAGTCAGGAAAGAATGGAACCATACAGTAGCAAACCCATTCCTACTGCAATGTACAGAGGAGCCAAAAATATCTTATCATGAGTAGTGTCAAAGGTACATCAAATCATAGTGTTCATCTATCCCCATTACCACTTGCTTTGCATGGTGGCAATTGATGGTTTCTTGTGCAGAAGGTGGAGAGTTGCTTATTTTGAGGTGATCATTCTTTTATAATCCGGGCCACCCAACTTCAGTGTGGTCAGGGGCTACACACACACCAGTAGGTAATTACCCAGCTGCCAACTGCATAGGCTATGTGCTGTGGGGGTTGGCCCCGGGGATCCTTTCACTCAGGATCCTTCCTGCTATGCGAGCAGCACTATCCACCACACAGGCTGTACACAGGTCCTCAGGCCCTCCCCACCCTCACCCATGTAGTAATGGAAGAAGCAGCTGCAGGGACCGGAGAGCCTCCAGCTGGACACCCCTGTTTTATGTAGCTAAAAGTAAGCAAGGTATTCTTGTTTATGTAAAGGTGGGATGTTATAATTTATATATTGTTTGAACAGTGATTACATCCTTAGCATAATGAATGAAGGCTTCATTAATTCAGTTAATGTATGCCTTGCTCCCTCTCTTTTCATTTGTATTTTGATTCATCATTGAGGAGCTTTCCTTCCTTTACTTTTCCTTTTTTATATTTGTGCCTTACGGAGAAGGAAAGATGGAAACAAAATAAGTGAAAAGGTAAAGATCATTTAAAAGAGCTGAAAGAGATCTACAGAGGACAAAGTGAGAGCTGAATTTGTAAAATCAGTAAGTGCTAAACGCCTGATAGCAATGTGTGCAAAGATTATATGTGCTTGTTATCATATTGGTGGAAGAGCAAATCAAGGACATCTTGTAGACTATGAAATAGCTAGAGTGGCTATGGGCCAGTCATGTCATAAACATGAACCTATGGAACATGAACTGTCATTTATTTTATGTCAGTTCACAGTCTTTTTTATTTATTTTCCAAAAGCTAATACAATGGAAACAATAAAAGGAAGACTCAACTAGCAGAGGTCTCACCTCTATTTTGTATAATTTGCTGCTTAAAAGCTTACCCAGTAAAACATGTAAATATATGCAGACCTGAGAGTAAGACCTCGGTAAGGAAATTACAGAGGAGGGATGAGGAAACTATGGGCCATAAACAAGAAAAGCACTATGGCTGCTGAGCACCTAGAAACGTGCTATAAATTGTTACATAAGTCTGCTTCAGCAAATGTAGCATTCTAAGAAAGGTACATTTCCTGCTTTTTGGGGAAACATTTGGCAAGGAGTTAATTTGAGCAGAGAAATCATGAGTATCCTCCACATGCCCATCCCTGCTATAGTTTTCACTACTGTAGACAAGAGACTCTTACAGAATTATTATTCAGCATAGCCTGGCATATTTTCCTGCAGAGCAGCAGACCCTAAATAAGGAAATGCTAGGCATCTCCTAAGAAAGCTGCTTCCTGTAAGATTTCCAATCCTAAATTTGCATGAGGAATTTTTATGAGATTTTAATCTACATTTTGACAGGTGTAAATCAGCAAAGCTCCACTGGAGTCAACGGAGCTACTCCACTTTATAAAGGCTCATGACTCCTTTCTGTAGCTTTTAGATGCATATTCACCATATCATGATTCAGAACATTTTCATTTTCCTCCCATTCTGGACCTCAGGAGCAGAAAAGGATTCTGCAGGCATATTTGATATGTCTTTATTATGTGCTGTATTGAATAACAGAAATGCAAGTGCAGAGATTGATTTATCTCCTTAAAGAAAAAACTAAACTCACCAGGACTGTGAAAACAACATAAAGCCCAGATTTTCAAAAGTGCTTGCCTCCTATTCAGGCCCCTACATTAAATAGGGAAAATTTCAAATGCCCATGCTGGATGCTAAATAAATTCTAATGAGGTGTAGCTTGCTTCAGCCAAATTTAAAGTCAAGGACTAAAGTAGGGCTTTTTCAATAATTTTTTTAAGGCTTGTGTTTGGAAAGAAATAGTGACAAACAACACAGTCACTCTTTTTTTACTTTCAGCTATAACCATCTCCTAGAACAGCTCCTCACATGCTGCCTTTACCTCCAGACCTCCACTGCACCACCTTCTGATCCTGTGCAAAGGTGATCGAAGATTGCTTAATTTCCTACAACAGAGGCAGTCCTCCCCCTGCTGCAAATGTCTCACAACAGGCAGCTGTTGTGAGAGACTTTCTTTATCCAAACCAAGAAAACTCCTTTCTTGCCAATCCCTAACTGAACCTCTATATTCTGTCACATTCCCCACATCCCAGTTCATTTGAAATATCCTGTTGGAAAGGAGAGCCTGATATCTTTAACGCCAAACAAAAACTTCCAACAAACCTGAACCTCTCTGTCCCAATCAGTTTGTGATATGCTCTGCTGAAATACAAATCTCTAATATGTCCTCTCCCCACAGGGAGAACTAACTACAAAATATGTATTGTGTTATAGAATAAAAAATAAGACCAAGTCCTAAACTGAACTGGCTCAGAGCAGTTCATTTCAGGATGAGATGGAACTTTTATCTTAGCTTTCATTCTTAAAAAAGGTCTCCAAACCTTATGTTTGCACCAAGTGCAAAAAGGAACATAGGCAGATTCATTTATGTCTGCTGGCAGCTCAAAATAACATCCCTAAGAGAGGTGTGTAAGAAATACATGCTATTTCTTGAAGAGGTACACCACAGGCTGAGCTGAGAAGATGGATCTGGGTCAACTGATATCAAAAGAATATTGGGATAGAGAGCAACACAGAGCAGACAGCTTTAGTACATGGCCTCCACACACAGGCAGGAGGCCTGAGCTCTAATACACGTTGTCTACCATAAGTCCTGCTTAAGGTCTTTAAGGGACCCAAACACCACAAGGTGTGACCTGACATTTTATTTTGAGCTGAATGCTAACTCTACTATCTCATAATACTTTTAAAGAAAGTGTTGCTTTTTCCCAGTTGAGTAAAAGAAAAGAAAATAAGAGATCTGATCATGTTATGAATACATACAATCTAAAGTAAGTGACACATATGGGAGAATGTTAAGCAGGCAGAATTTGGGAAAGCACTAAACTTTTTTTTTCTACTTTGTCCCATGATGCTAATCCCTTACATCCACTTTACCTTCTCTATTTGAGCTCAGATTTTGAAATACTGGTTTATGCTTCTTGCCTTTAGAACTTCCTTTGCCAAGAAAATAATGATCAGACTCGATAACCATGCACCTCTTGGGTACTTTGTTGGGGGAAAAAAAGAAAATAACCTGCATGGTGGCCAAGAAAAATTACAACTAACATAACCTGTAACATGATGCCTGCAGTAGCATGAAGAATGTGTATATTTTGGACACATATACATCACCTGGCCAGTTAGCCCTGAATGAGCTATCCTTTCCTTATTCCAAATCTGATGTTTATTGCTGCCCCGCGCAACCAAATAAAGGGCCAACTGGTCTTCCGAGATCTCAAGATCCCAGCATGCCAAATCAGAGTCCCCTATCCCATTCCACCTTGTCTAAATGAAAGGCAAGATCAGCCTTAAAAGGGAGACTAATTAGGAAGGTCTCCATAACTGACAAGTGCAAATGGAGGTACCTGCTCCATTTATTCATTTTCCAAGCATCATAAATCTAGTACAGTGATGCCCAACCTTTTCCCTTTGTGGGTCAGATGAACAATGCCAGGTGCATCCACTGGCTGGTTCCCTCCAATGAGCCCAATCCAGCTACAGGGTGTTTTGCAGCCTGCCCTTGACATATCTGCCTGAGGCTGGGGGACCAGAAGTGGGGCAGAGCAGGCCTGATCCAGATGTGCACGGGGGGATCCCAGTCATGATCCAGGCATGTGAGGCAGGGTGAGGCACATCAGGGCAGGGCAGCCCTGATCCAGTTGTGTGTGGGGCTGGGGGTAGGAGAGGGGAACGGAGCAGCCCTGATCCAGACATGCATGATGGGGAAGGGGCAGAGCATCTCTGATCCAGATGTAAGCCGGCTGGGGAAGGGGCAACTCAGTCCCGATCCAGACAATGAATTTAGGGGGGAGAAATCTGGCTCTATCTAGATTTGTATGGTGTAGGGGAGCTGGCCCTGATCCCATGGCACAGGCAATGGCCCAAGTGAGGCTGGATCCAGCCCATGAAGCTTCCACCACTCCCTGCTGCCAAGTTTTCTGGTCTCTGTAAGCTAGATGTCATTGGCTCCACAGGCTGGATTTGATCCCTAGGCCAGAAGTTGAGCACTCCTGATGTAGCATAACAAAAGGTGGATTTCACATCTGCCAACTGTGGGCCTACATATGTAACAGAGTTACATAGACCACCTCTTATGCCTCTGGTGGGTACAAGAGAGAGTTTTTAAGTAGTACTCTCTCTTCATGATATACAAACCTCCCCAGAATAGGGAATATATTTTATGCTCCAGAAAGAATAAAATGATCTGCTGTAGAGTCATATGTGGCCCAGTTCTCCAAAATGCCATTTTCTCTTCTCCCAGAAAGTCAGGCAGATATTCCACAAAGGAGGTTCTTAGCCCATTGCAAAATGAAGCTTATAGTTGTCATTGCAAGAAACATCATGAGCTTTTTACAGCACAATGCATAAATATAGATCCACATTATTGATGGACACTATAAATAGTTAAAAGCAACTGGAGATATACCAAGTCTAGGCAATACTGGAGTTATGCAGTTAACAATCTTGAAAAATGTTGCAAACAATATTTAGCTAAAATACCATAACAGATTACGTAAGTAGTATATTGAAAAATAACTTGTTTCCAATCAGTCATGATATCTACCATTCCAGAGAACTGTGCAGGTATATTCCAGTTCACTATAACTTTTTTGCTCTATAAATGCCTTGCACTTTCAAAAAATATCACACAACAAATTGTGACTCCTGTAAATTAGTGATTTATTTTCAGAAATGGAGTTTTCATGAACTAATCCACTTCTATTCATTTAGGTTACTTTAAATGTATTCTCCAAAACAATTCCACTAAGATATCATTTTCTTGACTCCAAAGGCCAAGAAAGACAAATCAATCAGACATTACATCGAGCATACAATTACAGTACATGTCCCAACAAACTCCTCAAATCATACCACACATTACACTGGACTGCTGCATATCTGAAATTTGCTGTTATCCAAACCACCTACCTGCTGTAATCACAGTATTGTACAATGCGTGGGTGCACAGCATTCAGCCTGCTGAGATCTATTTCATGATTCCCAATGCATACCAGATACCAGACTGGTAGATTACTATATCTGTGTTCTACTGCCTGCCTGTCACAGTGAATAAATGATTTAATATACAGTTATATGGTTTGAGCTTGGTTAAAATATGAAAAAGAATCATGAATCTGATGTATCTCACTGAACTTTTACTTACCCCCAAACTTCCCACCTGAGATATCCAAAGTAATATGGATGTGTACTATTCACTAGAATTAACATATAGAACTTTATAAAATAGAGAATCAAAATCATTATCCTAACTTATTTTATTGGAAGAGACAGGCAAAAGTGTGTAACAAACAAAGGCCTTGTCAACAATATTCTTTATCAGTGGTAACAAATTTGCATTGAATCAGATTAATATTTTAAACAATATTATATGCAACTACTTCAAAAAATGGTCAGGTTGCAAAGGCAAGCATTCAAGAATTAAAAAATACCGACGTTAAGGTTGCCAGTGTTATTTTAGCTTCTTTGGTTGTATTCATTAAAGTCTTTAATTATAGGATCACATTCTATTATTTTTCCACCAGACCCTCTGTCTCATTCAGTGCATAGAATGGATCATACTCACTTAATGAGCAGCAATCCAAAATTTTTCTAATCATTATTGTTCCATATGTATCCCCAGGTCTTATTATTCACACCCAGCTCTGAATGAAGAATTCTTCATTTCCTCATGTGCTTTTCTGTGGCACTCATCACTATTGAATTTTTTATTCAATTTTAATTAAATTAATTTATTTTCCCATCACCCCTTGCGAGAGTAGGGTATATATTAATACTAGGCCAAACTAGGGTGAACTGTTTGGGGCCCTTTTGGTGATGTTTACCAGACATTTAAAGTTTATGAAGGAACAGGGATCTTTGCAAATGGGAAAGGAAGTCACAGCTCATGAGTGAAGAGGAAGTCAAAATATATGCAATGGGGTGGCTCACCATGACTTGAAAAAGAGTGCATACGTGTGTGTGCGTGCGTGCGTGTGTGTGTGTGTGTGTCTGTGTGTAATCTCTACTATTCTGGGTGTCCAATTTCTAATGCCAAGTACCTGATTTTGCATACTTAGCATTATACACATTGTGTATGTACTCTAAGTACAAAATACCAATGACTTCAAATGCAACTGTGACTTCTTAGTACGAAACTGACCCCAGGAATCCAAATATGGCACTCATAAAAAACGAACATCTACACAGTGATCATCATGAAGCCTGATTTATGTGACTTCTCCTAAGCATCATATAGGAAGTTTGTGACAGAGGCAGGAATTGAGTCCAGTTCTTCAGGGCACTATTCAACTGCTTAACTATATCAGATTGTTCTGTCCTTTCCTACAGCTACTGCATTACTTGGCATACCCCTACCAATTTCTGCAACAAGAGGAAGGGGGGTCTACAAACAAAAATGTCTTCTTCAGACAATCATGTTACATCCTGTGTACTAAATTCCATGAACTCCTTGAACTAATTCAAGGGCCCAGTGGGAGCTGTCCTGAGTTTTATACCTAATATTCTATTTTATATTCCTATTTTACACCTATGACTTTATTCCTTGTTACTCTTGTCCTGTTTTTTCATTTACCATCTCTTAGATTAATTGTATTCTGAATTTTGCAGCTTCCATATTTGAAGGAATAAGGCCCCCTTGCTCCCATATTTGAAGGAATAGAGCCATTCAAATAGGCCTTTGTATAGACTGATGCATGGGTCCTCTGGTAAATAACAATATGTGCACATGCAATAGAAAATCCTTTTATAATGCATACACACAGGTGACTGGAAGGGGGAAAGCAGACATAATTCTGGCATTTCCTAACTTTTAAGTGCTTGACTACAAGGGTAGCAATATGTTAATATAACTGTAGATATATAATGGCCACTATTTTAAAAAAAATGCAAACTGAAGAAACAGAACTTCTATCATATTTCTTAATATTGAAAGAGGCAAGGATTTTTTGGGTTGATATCTTTTATTGGACCAACTGCATGATTGAGATAAAGTTAGACAAGCCTGTCAATGCAAGGCAGTCTTCATCCGATCTGAGGAGGGAAACAAGCACAATTGTTAAGAACCATTAAGACTGCTGAGAAGGCCATACTTGCAACCATGGATATCACCAGCATACTTATGACCCACATTATGAAGGTATAGCTGCTTACCTGAAATACTTACAAGAACATGGAGTACACTCAGATTTGCTACATATTGCAAAAATCATCTGCACTCACAAAAACTTCATTTTCAACAATCAGCACTTCCCTCAAACCAAGGGCCTAGCTATGGGCACAAAGATGGCCCTTCAATATGTTAACTTCCACCTGGAGGACAAATTTCTAGAAATTTGCACCATCAAAACTGCACTAAAACCTGCATTACATATATGATATTTTCAATACCTGGATCAAACACCAGGACTTACTTATTGACTTCCACAGCAGGTTTAATGACTATTACCCCTCAAACTTTCCCTACACTGACATAAATTTTCTAGACACCACAAGCATTGTACAGAATGGCATCCTATAAACCCTCATATAAAAAAAAACATGACCACCATATTTATGCCCACAAGAGCAGCAATCATCCCAAGCACACCAAAAAGCTATAATCTACAGCCAGGCTCTCAGATATAACTGTATCTGCTCTGAGAACAATACTAATGATGCCCATCTGGCCAGCCTAAAATTCACCTTTATACAAGGACATTCCAGTAGAGAAAGACTATTTTAGAAGGAGCCATTCAACTTTGTAGTAACCTGCTTCAGTACAAAAAGACACCCACTTGTGACCCATACCCCTAATGGTCATCTACCACTTGTAACATGCCTCAGTTTCCCTGCTTCACCTTGTGCCCTCCAGTGGTCTGCTGAGACCTGTTTAAGCAGTTTGGGATACCCTGGAAGTCACCTCCCTCACTCTCCTCTGCCATGCCTTTTGATATTATTACAAATGCAGGGAGACTGACTTCCAAGAATCACAGTGCCATGCTCCACTCTACATAGTTTACTGGAGTGTTCCTGCCCCCTGTGATAGTTCTCTGGTCTCTCTTGTCCTCTGTAACCATCTACTGAGTGCTCAGCCCCTTGGTAACAGTCCACTGGGCACTCAGTCCTTCTGTAAGTCTCTGCTGGGTGTTCAGCCCACTAATAACAACACAGGGTGATCCTAGACCTCTGCTGTGGCCTCCTGCCTCCCCTTCAGCCACTCCCATGCCTCGTGGCAAATATGAACTCAAAATAGAAGCATAAAAGCATAGCTTATCTCCATGTGAGATTCTCTCTACAGAGCTCCTTCCTCCTCCAGGCTCTGGGCCAGTCTGCCCCTGCTCTGTCTCTGGAGCTGAATGTATTGGCCTTAGGCCCTTCTCTTCTGTTCCCTATGCAAAGTAGTCTGTCTTAAAGGGCCCATGCCTCCTTTTCCTCAGTGATGGGGCATGCATCCCTATTGCATACCCCACTTCCTTCTTTCTTGCCATGGGCCAGCCCTTGTCTAGAGATTTACTTTTCCTCCCACTTTCTGGAAAATAATTCTGCATTAGAATACTGCTTTCCAGGCCTATCTTCAACTGTAAAATATTATGTTTAGAGACTCATATACCATAGCATAAAATGAGGATTAGCAGTCTTCAGTCATTGTAACTATTTCAGGTCTGCCACTGATACCCTTAAGGAGATAGTATCTTAAGTTTCTATATCCCACTTGATAGCTACACATTCCTTTTCTATGGTGGCATATGCTTACTCATGTTTATAACATTTTCTACTAATGAAAGCTACTAGGTATTCTGAATCTCCTTTTCTATGTGATACTATTGCCCTAACGCCCCATCTGATGAAGTGTTTTGAAAAGTCCAGGGTTTTGACTACTGAATGGTGGCATAGTGCTTCTCTGTTTTTCTGGAATGCCTATCCCACCTCTGGGGTCCATTTCACCTTGGTAAAGGCTGAAGCCTTTGTTAGGTCTATCAGCTACATAATCTTGTCCAAGAACTATGGGATGAACCTGCAATAATAATTAGCAAGGCTCAAGATTTCCCAAATTTGTTTCTTCATGTGATAATCCTTTAAGATTTATATCGGGTCTACCATAGATCTGATCTGGCCTTTACTTAAACACTAAGTCTCCTCCTTGCCAAGTGCATACTTATTGGACACTGCCATTAATGCAGCTTTCCACATTTCTTGTAAAATAGCTCACAGTGCATCAAGATGTTATTTCCAATCTCTTGAGAAGATAGGAACATCCTCAGTATTAAGCCACTGCATAGCTCTGATAGGGCATTAACACTGGATACCTATACATTAGGGAAACCTCTGAATCAATTTGGAGTGATTCAGAAAGATTTGGCAATTCAGACATAGACACAGCTTTAAATGTTTTTTCTACATACCTCTAGGTAGCATGTGGGTTGTGAATGCTGCAATAGTGGGGCAGATGGAGTGTCCCCAGCACGCTCGGCAGCAGACCCGGAAGTGGATCAGAAGCACTTCCAGTCCACTTCTGGGTCCACCAGGGAGCGTTCTGCCCCTGCCCCCCCCCCGCCTCCCCTGGATCAGCACCTGGTGCTTCCTGGGTCTGGGGGGAGCACCCAGGGTCCCCCTGCAGCTGATCACCAAGCTGGGGAGCACAGGGGGGGCCCTGATGAACCCAGAAGTGGACCAGAAGTACTTCCAGTCCACTTCTGGTTTCACCCACTGCCAAGTATATGGAGGGCCACACGCAGTCCTGTGGGATGCTCCATGCACCCCAGCACTGCAGCGTTCACAAGCCTTGCCTGCTACCTCAAGGTATATAGAAAACACTTTTAAAGCTGTGTCTATGTCTGAGTCACTGATTCTCCAAATCAGCATCAGATCTTTAGATTTGGATTCAACCAAATCGAATCAGGGACAGTGATCTGAATCAACTAATTGAATCACTGTCCCTGATTCGGGCCGAATCCGAATCGAATAGGGCCTACTTCACACATTCCTACTATACATGTGCTCCAACACATTCTAATTAGAATGCTTTCTAATTAGAACACTCTAGCATTGCCATAGCATCATGTGTTTAAGTCCCTGTAGGTTTAAAAATGGATGCCAGGGTGATGTAACTAAAGCTCATTGAAGGAGCATTAGTTAAAGCATCCCACAGCCATTTTTAACATGGGACTTAATACATGTGACGCTGTGGCATTTTAATTAAAGTGGCTCTCCGAGAACCACTAATTAAAATACCCCACTCCCACCCTTGAGCACATGTATAGGCAGCCAGTCTGTCCAAAAGCCTATGGAATGCAGCTGCTGCCCCATGTAATTCAAACAGCATTTGTTTAAAATTCAAAGAAACCCCAAGGTATCTCTTGAGCTTCTCTCTCTAAAGGAACACACACATCAATGCTCACCAAGCTGCAGTGAGTAGTAGATATGTTGGAGGGTAGACATAGGCACCTACTTTGGGTTTTGCCAGTGGGTGTTTGCACACAGAAAATCAAAAAAAGGTGCTTTACTTTAAACTCGGCATGTTCCTATGCCACATGCCCAGAAGAGGCAGTACATTACTTCAACCCAGCTCTGCACTGTATTGGGGCTTTTTTGGCTCTTCTATCTAATAGTTGATTGAAAAGTGCCAAAAAGCCCCACTGAAGCACCCAATCTTTACAGACACTGAAGAGCCAGGTTGAAGTAATGCACTGCTTCTTCTGGTAAGGCACCTTTTTTTTTTCCTAACATCTGCACGCAGAAAGCAGCCCATGGGTGCTGAGCACCTGCAGCAGCCCATGGGTGCTGAGCACCTGCTAATTTTTTCTGATGGGTGCTTGAGCCCCATAGTAACCATGGAGTTGGCATCTAGGAGGGCAGGGTTAGGATTCAGAGACCTCGACAAATTGGAGGATTGGACCCAAAAAAATCTCATGAGGTTCAATAAAGACAAGTGCAAAGTCCTGCATTTAGGACAGAACAATCCCATTCACCTTGCAAGCTGGGGACTGACTGGCTAAGCAGCAGCTCTGCAGAAAAGGACCTGGGGGTTATAGTGAACAATAAACTGAATATGAACCAACAGTGTGCCCTTGTTGCAAAGAAGGCTAACGGCATACTGGGCTGCATTAGTAGGAACATTCCCAGCAGATCAAGGGAAGTGATTCTTCCCTTCTGTTCAGCCTGGTGAGGCCATCTTTGGGAGTGCTGTGTCCAGTTCTGCCCATCCCCTCCCAACTACAGAAAGAATGTGGACAAATTAGAGTCCAGCCAAGGGAAACAAAAATAGGTAGGGGGCTGGGGAACATGCCTTATGAAGAGAGGCTGAGAGAATTGGGCCTATTTAGTCTGGAGAAGAGAAGACTGAGAGGGGATTTAATAGCAGCCTTCAACTACCTGAAGGGTGGTTCCAAAGAGGATGGAGGTAGAGTGTTCTCAGTGGTGGCAGATGAGATGACATAACAAGGAGCAATGGTCTCAAGTTGCAGCAAGGGAAACTTAGCTTAGATATTAGGGAAAACTTTCTTACTAGGAGGGTAGTAAAGCATTGGAACAGATTACCCAGAATGGTCATGGAGTCTCCATGCTTGGAGGTTTTTAAGACCCGGCTAGACAAAGCCTTAGCTGGGATGATCTAGTTGGAAATGGCCCTGGTTTGAGCAGGGGGTTGGACTAGATGACCTCCTGAAGTCACTTCCAACCCTAATTTTCTTTGATTCTATGAATATGCCAATAACATGGTATAGGTCTAAAGTTAATCTATACCAGGCCTGTTTGATTTTCTCTAGCATTCCCTTAATCCAGAGCATTGGGCATTGAATTGCACTATATCATTTATTTTCCTGAAGCCAATATATAAGTTTATGTTTCCATCAGGCTTTGGCATTACCAAAATTGGGTTCTTTCATTGATTTCTCAACACTACTATAATGCCTTGTTCTAGCATTTTTTCTACCTCATTTTTATGGTACCTACCAATCACTGGGGAATACACCTTCACCCCTCCCTAACATTTTTTCCTGGATTTTCTGAGGAAACATCCTCATTTCCTCTCACCAAGTATTCAACTTCCCTCTTTTGATCTGATGTCAACTGCATCTCCTGGGCCAGAGTTAGTATCGTTTCTTCTGACTGGCTTGCAGGAACCTGACTTGAAGTGTTCTAGATAAGATGCAACCAAGACATCACTCTCCTTCCATGGTTTTAACATATTTATACGGTAGATCTGGCTTCCTCTGTCCTGGGTGATGTATTTTATAATCCACAAACCCTGTCCTTTGAATTATTTCACATGGTTCCTGCCTTTTGGCCATCAGTTTTGACTCTTGATCAAGAAGCAGCACTAATACTTGGTCCCCCATTTCAAACTCTGTCTTCTGAGCTCACCTGTGATATAAGGCCTGCCTTGGGCCCTCTGTATGTTTACTTTGGCCAATTCACCCATTGCTTTCAACTTTTCTTTGAAAAGCCATTGTTTTTAATTCTTACTTTTTTGGAAGAGGGCCAATGTGGTGCCCATCTTCAAGAAAGGGAGGAAAGAAGACTCGGGAAACTATAGGCCAATCAGTTTGACCTCAATCCCAAGGAAGATTTTGTAAAAAATCATCAAAAAAACCATTCTTGACAGACTAACAGAAAGCAATATCCTGAGAAAGAGCCAGCACGGGTTGGTTGCAGGTAGGTCTTGCTTGACCAATCTCATTTCCTTCTATGACCAGGTGATGTATCACCTGGACAAAAAGGAAGAGGTTGATGTCATATATTTAGACTTTAAAAAAGCCTTTGACTTGGTGTCCCATGATGTCCTCATGGAAAAATTGGGCAACTGCGGCCTTGACTACTCCACAGTCCGATGGCTGGGGAACTAGCTCTGAGGTTGGACCCAGAGAGTGGTAGTTGACAGAACCAAATCAACATAGCACTCAGTGACTAGTGGTGTCCCCCAAGGCTCTGTTCTCAGACCTGTACTCTTTAATATCTTCATAAGCAATCTGGACATTCGTGTTAAAAGTGGACTGGCCAAGTTCACTGACAACACCAAACTTTGGGGAATTGTCTCCACACTTGAGGATAGGCTGGTGATCCAGGCCGACCTCAATAGCCTTGCAAGGTGGGCAGATGAAAACCTGATGGCATTCAATACGGAGAAATGCAAGGTCCTCCACCTCGGAAATAAATACCCACATCACACTTATAGGCTTGGCAATGCTACACTTGCTAGCACCATGACCAAAAGAGACTTGGGGGTCATGATTGATCACAAAATGAATATGAGCTACCAATGCAATACTGCAGTTGGCAAAGTGAACAAAACTCTGGCTTGCATCTACCAATGCATCTCAGCAAGACCCAGGATGTCATCCTCCCACTGTACTCGGCCTTGGTGAGGCCACAGCTGGAGTACTGCATCTAATTCTGGGCTCCACAATTTAGGAAGAATATGGAGAAGCTTGAAAGAGTCCAGAGGAGAGCCACACACATGATCAGAGGGCAAGAGAACAGGCCTTATGAAGACAGTCTGCGAGCTATGGGACTCTTCAGCCTGGAGAAGTGCAGGGTCAGGGGTGACTAGGTTGCAGCCTGTAAGTACATAAGGGATATTCAACAGGATCTGGGGGAACACCTGTTTACCAGAGCACCCCAGGGGATGGCAAGGTCCAAAGGTCACAAACTCCTGCAAGACTGTTTTAGGCTGGACATAAGGAAAAATGTATTTACTGCCCGAGCCCCCAGGGCCTGGAACAAACTCCCCACAGAGGTGGTGCAAGCACCTACTCTGGACACTTTCAAGAAACATTTTGTTGTTTATGTTGCTGGGATCCTTTGACCCTAGCTGACTTCCTGCCCCTTGGGCAGGGGGCTGGACCTGATGACCTTACAAGGTCCCTTCCAGACCTAATGTCTATGAAATCTATTAAATCATTCCACCAAGCCATTGGTTTGTGGGTGATACACCAACATCAACAAGTGTTTGATGTGCAGTTGAACTAGGCATAGTTCCCTGAAGCATGAAATTCCTCTCCTAATCAGATAATATTTCTTTTGGCAATCCCACTTGAGAGAATACACAAAGTAACTTCAGCTACCTGAAGAGCCAACATGGACTTCAGGGGTATGGCCTCTGGATACCAGGTGGCATAATTGAGTCTAATCAAAATATATTGGTATCTGGCTGCATTTTTCTCTACTTGTCCAACTATGCCTGTAGCCACCCACTTGAATGGAACATCTATCAAGGGCATAGGTACCATCAGAACTACTGGGGATCTCTCTGGTGCCACTTTCTGGCATTTGATAAAGGATTTACAACTGCCCAGCCAAGAAGAGCACTGAAATAGTTTCTCTTCCATTTATCTCTGCCCAAATGGCCTTCCATAGGCAGCTCGTGTACGATTCTTAACAAGGTGCTCCTATACATTTTTGGTATTAATAATTGCTCCACTTCTTCCCCTTCAAGACTTCCTTCTTCTATATGATACAGTAAATCATTACATACCTCAAACTTAGGTAGTGACCTCATCAGGTCTGGGTGTTGCACTCTTTTATCAATGCTGGCCCCCCTCACATATTCTCCAAAAGCTATTTTCTAGTGATTACTCCAAATGAAATTGTCCTTGGTCAGTTATCTTATTCAGGTCTATTCCATTATTCTCTTCCTCTCACTCCTTTCTGCTTTCTTTTGTCTGGCCTTCTTCCTCTTGTCCTACCGGGCCTTCAGTTCATCATTGATAGTCCCCCTTTTCCAAGTCTTTTTCCCTATAATTTTTCTCATGAGAGGTCCCAACTCTGGCCAGTCCCATCCTACCAGCAGGGAACAAGGAAGTTTCTGGATTAGCATGCCAGTAACTTGTGGGTCTGTCCTAAGACTGTTATATAGTTGCCTGTACCCTGTCATAGGATTGTGCATCCCCATGCAGGCACACCAGAGCCCATCAGTCCTCTATGCTTCTTTCCTTTTAAGGAATCAACTCAGCTGTTATCGTTGTATATTCACATTCCAAATCTATCAATCTTTTCATCTCCTTCCCTCCTATTCTGGCTGTCATTAGGAGTCATGTAGTTCTCTCGTACTCAGTCCAGTACTTCATTTTCAACTTCTCCATAACTACAATCCTTAACCCTTACCCATAGGTACCAACTCTGTGGCCATTCTAGGGCCCAAGCATGAACTAAAAAAACTAATAGGTGCTCAGCACCCATGAGCCACGTTGAGTGAGCTGGGTTGACATAACGTGCTGCATCTTCTGGGCATGTGCAGGGCTCAGCACAGGAACCCCCCCTTCCCCCCCGCAAAAAAAAAAACACCCACCAGCAAAAACCAAAGTCAGCACCTATACCCTTATCTCTTCCTCTCCTGTTTCTATCCTCCTTCCCTTCTCTTGAGAATACCTTTCTGGTATAGGTGTACTATCTCTTCTTTCTGCAGAGCAATATTTTGCTGTATTACCTATTTTTCCACAGCTAAATCACCTTCCTTCTATTCTTCTCAGGAGTGAAGTCACATCTCTCTGCGCCTCCCTACCCCCAATTCTTGCTCTTATAGGATCTATTCTTTTTAGGGCTCTTTCTCTGCTCCTCACCCCCATTTCCTGTTCCCTCTTCACTTCCACCTGTGCTGCTGTGAAGTCTTCAGCCAATATTATGGCCTTATCAAGGGTGTTGAGTTGTGCCACTTTACCCATTCTTGGATATCTCCTGACAGATCCCAGACATATTGTTCCAATATAATCTGTTCTATTATCTCTTCTTCCATCCTCTTTTTGGGACAAAGCCATTTGGATGCCACATCTCAGAGAACTTGCTCCAACTGTCTGACTCATAGTGGCCCCTGAGCCTCCTTTTTTTTAACAATTGCTTCTAACAGTGAGCCTCCAAAATTTCTAGTCACTATAGCATGGCTTCCTTCAATGTGTCATGATGAGGGCCTTGTTTAAATCACAATTTTGCAATTTTTGAGAAAATCACAAAATTAATTGATTTTCATAAAAAATAGGATTTGCAATGAAATGCCATAATACAGCCACTTGCTGGGGAGTTCCCCAGCAAGCATCCATATCATGTCATTTTATTGCAACAAGATTCCTGCTGCAGGCTGGGGAAGCTTTTCTTAGCCAGTAGCAAAAGCCTAGCAGCCCAGGAGAAGGAGGAAAGGGTTGCAAAAGGGGCAGAGGAAGGAGAAAGCTTGGGGATGGGTAGGGGAGAGGTTGTTTGCTCCTCTGGGAGGAAAAACATGTGCATGGGACAGTGGGGATGCCTACGGTCTGCCTTGGCAGATGTTCCTGGCATCGGGTAGGGGAGGGCCTGTTTGCTCCTCCAGCTGTGTGTTCTCTCCCTCCACCCCCAGCACCCCAGTTTTCCCATCTGGAGGAGCAAACAGTCCCTCCCCTACCCAACGCCAAGCTCTCTCCTCTCCCTGTCACTTTTATGACCCCTTTCTCCTTCCCTGAACTGCTGGGCTTTTGCTGCTATTCCTGCCTCTTCCAGTGAGGTGCGGGGGCATGGGCTTTTCAGTCAGAAGCCTTGGAAGCAAAGCCTCTACTGTTGCAATTTAACCTAGCTCTAAACCTGCCCCACTTAGCCAATCAGGGGAAATGGGGTGGGGGGGAAGCAGGCGCCATGATTGGGGTGCAAAAAATGGCTGCCCCCACCATGATCAGGCCACACAATATTAGAAAGCTGGGCCTGCAATTTAAACCAGGCCCTAATCATGATCCTGGGCCTCCTTTCTCAGTAGCGCACAATAAGGTGCTTTGGTTTCCCCAGTTAGTAAGGTCCCTAGATATATTGCCCAGGTGTCTTCATCCCACCTCGCTGCTTTTGCTGCCTGTTCAAAGGGCTCAAAGAAAGCTTCTGGGTCATCATCTAGCATCATTTTTTTCCAATATGAAACCACTGAAATTCATCCCTAACTTCTCCCCAGCTTCCTGCAGCTTTTAACCTGAGATGGCAAACCACTGAAACAGCACCTACTGTTGGGCAAATAATGTTTTTTTCTTCTGTCACCTGTTGTATTTGTTGTCTCAGCATTTCTTCTACTTGCCTCTGCTGCCCTTCCATTATTTGCAGCAACATATTCTGGCATTTCTGAACTTCTTCCTGGCAAGCAAAGAACTACAGAATCTGTTCTGCCTTGGCTCCAGATTCTGGTCCAAACAGAAAGGGAATCATTTCCCTAATTATGTACGCTGCTTCCTGACAGATGCACCACTATAACATGCCTGTTTCTTGGCTTCACCTTCCACCCTCCAGTGGCCCATTGAGACTTGTTTAAGTAATTTGGGCTTCCTCAGCAGTCACCTCCCTCACTCTCACCTGCCATGCCTGGTGATGTTATTATAAATGTTTAAAGATATCAAATTCACCCAAGGAACCTTGTCTAACTTACCTCCATGTGAGATTCTTCCTGAGCTCCTTGTTTTGGGCACTTCTCTTTGCAGAGCTCCTTCTCTCTTCAGGCTCTGAGCCAGTCTGCCCCTGCTTCTCACCAGAAGCAAACTCCCCACTGTTCAATAAATATCAAATGAAACACAGCTTTGACTTAATAGATGCTTAACCTGTCAACACATCTCTACTGCTACTACAGTCAACACCTCCCACAATGAAGCCATCAGAATCCATGGATCCTATACATGCCTTTCCCAAAACATGATATGTCTGATCAAATGCACCAACTATCCTCAGGGTTATTACATGGTGAAACTAAACAGCAACTACACACTAGAATGAACTCTCACAGAAAAAAATATAAAGGAGACACACATATCAGTAGGAGCACAATTTTCACAGAACAGCCACTCCCTTTCTGACCTCACTATCCTTATGCTTAAGGGAAATCTACTAGGGGTGCATGAAGCTTTGGTAGCTGATTCAATTCGGAGGAGATTCAGCCCAATCCAGCAGTCAAATCTCTGAATCCAAATCAAATCAGGAGACCCATTAATCTCTGAATCAAATCGGAAGCCTCTGAATTGATTTGGAGAGATTCGGAGAGATTCAACGATTCAGCCATAAATACAGCTTTATATGTTTTTTCTATGTACCTTGAGGTACCTTGCGTTACGTAGAAAAAACATATAAAGCTGTGTCTATGGCTGAATCACTGATTCTGTGAATCAGAAAAGAATCGGGACAGTGATCTGAATCAACAAATTGAATCACTGTCCCCAAATCAGCCCAAATCTGAATCCGAATCAAGTACTGCCTGCTTTGAACACCCCTAAAACCTACCAAACACCTTTAAAAGGCAGGCTTGGGAATAATAAGTTGGCTAGACACTAGGGAACAAGGACTTAACACTGGTATTGATTTTATAACACACTATAATCTACTGATTATAGTGATTCCTGAAATTCTTCCTATACACTACAGGTGAGAAGTACCTTCCTCCCTTTTGATAGGTCTTGATCTCCCAGTAATCAAGCTCCTTTTCTTTCGCTGATTATTTGTCTGCTACCCCTGGGAATTTCTTCCCCTCCAATTTCACAGATCTACCCACTCTTCTTAACAACTGCTGTGCTTGTTTCCCTCCTCAGACCTGATAAAAAATGCCTTTCATTCAAAAGCTTGTCTAACTTTATGCCAACCATGCAGTTGGTCCAATAAAAGCTATCACCCAAAAAATCCTTGCCTCTCACATAATTCCAGGACCATCATGGCTATAGCTTCACTCTAACACTTTTCTTTCATTCATTGGCAGCCAGAAGTCTCAGAAGACTGTAGAGACTGTACCTTTGGTGGGTTACCAGGTACCACCACAGCTTCTTGAGTGGCTGAGGAGTCCAATGCGTGACAAGCAGGCCCACTCTAACACTATCAAGACATAATGTTGACATCCAAATGGGTCAGCCAGCTTAAAATGTTTAGATACACCACACAGACATTTGTCACTTGAACTAACAATCCAGTAGCATAGTGAGAGATAAAGCATATGCTTTGCCATTGCATTTCACAGATTTTTTTTGACCAGACTCCTGAATTCAGTTTCAGGAGTGATCTTTTGAGCATGGACTCTTCCGCCTCTGCTTTTCTTATGCCTAATTATTTCCTTCCACAGCACATACCTGTCCCATCCCCTTTTGCTTCTTCCCATATACTCATTTCAGTCCCAGTTCTCTTGCCCAGCCAGTCCCAGTATTCCTCCTTACCCTCAGTGCCAGTAACAGTCTTCTCAGCAGGCTCCTCCCTTCCACACCCCCTTTAAACTGCAAATACATGCACACACACAGGCATACACTCCTAGACATCTCTTGCATTTCAGTGGGTGCATCTCCATGAGACACCTTAACGTGCAGTGGACTGTTCTACTGCGCATTAGCACATCACAGCAAAAAACATGCTAAAGTGCTAACGCACGGTAGAATTAGTCTACTGTGCATTAAGCATCATAAAAAAGTTCACCTTTGCCGTTGTACATTAGTGCAGCTACTGCGCCTTTATCTAGTACCTCATATTAGAGGTACTATACTTAATGCTCAGTAGCAAAGCTGCATTAATGAATGTGTAGACACGTCCCATCTGTATTTTAGTTAAGCCAGCCATTTGCTTGAATTCATACATTTCAAGCCACTTCTCCAAACCAGGGGACACTACTGATTATCAAATAAATATTATGAGAATTTTTTAAACATGAATAAAACTGTGTATTTTCCCCTATCTTCATTGGGAAATTTTGGATAAGATGTCCCATCAGAACAGAAGACTATGGCCTCAGTGTTTGCTGTTTCAAACAAAACCAATAAGCTTAGCCCATTGAATTATCATTTATGATCTAAGCAGCACTATAGTTGGCTCTTAGGATATTTCAAATGGCCATAACATGTAATGCTGAATAACCAACTCCTTAACTCTGTACTTGTGTGATTGCACATTCAGAATACATAAATCAGAATTGAAACAGGCAGCCTCTTTGCTGTGCATTTTTTTCCAGACCATTTAAACCTTAACAGCTCTTCCTTAAAAGTAGCATGCAAAGTTATGCAGGAGTTTGCTTTTTTTTTAAGTGCCATATCTTTTGTATGGCATCAGATATCAATTTCCAAATCTATGAACCACTGTCTGGTATTATTGCTCAATGTGCAGATTCTATCTACCCCATCTGGGCAGTTGTAAAGATTGCAGTTTTCAATTAAGTGCTGTGAGGTTTGCTGGATACTGCACTTACACAGGGGGCTGTCTAAGATGTTCATCTTATAAAGTGTTGATCTGAAGCGTCTATATCCAGTTCTCAGTCTGTTCAGCTTGACTCACACTTCTCTGTCAAGGTTGTACCTGATGGAGGACTCATTTGATGTTGGTATAAAATGGTGTAGGAATAGATCTGACCTTTCCCAGTGGTTGGCCAACTCCGCTGCTGTCCATAGGTGTGGTTCAGTATCCCCAGTCTCTTCAAGGAGCTTGTGGGCTTCATGTACAAACAGTTTATGACTTCTGAGCCTCTTAATCCTCCATCTGTTCTCATCTTCAGTTAACAGTTAATGAAGCAGATGATTTTTGTCATTTCTTGCCTTTATTGCCAGTAGTGATATTAGGGTCTGTCTTCTTATATCACTTGGTCTAATGCCCAAGAGTACAGGGAGTACATCTGTGTCTCTGTAGGTTGTGCAGCCTGTTATAAGTCTCAGGGCACTGTTAAGTAAAATGTCAACCTTTTTAGTGTGACAACTTCTAGACAACATAGGAGCACAATATTCTGCTGGGGCATGTACCATTGCATTTGCATTGGTTCTCAGCACTTTGAAGTTGGTACCCCATACTCATGGGAAAGAATGTGGTTGCCTACTCTGATATTCTGCATCCTCTTGGCTCAACAGTTGTTCAGGTGGAAAAATGATTATACTGATTTATTATGTTCAACTGTAAGTGCCGCTTGTAGAGACAGTCATCAATGAGTTCCATGTCAGTACTCTGTATCTTTTCCAGTTCTGTCATGTCTATTCCTTGGGCCACTATGGTGACATCATCCATCACTTAAATGTTGTATCACTTAGATGTTGTATGCAGGAAGTCTGAGGTATATACACTGAAAAGTATTAATGCTAGCACTGACCCTTGGGGGCCTCCATTCTTCAGAGTTCATACTATGCTTTTTTTCTTCTTGGTTGGTACTAAGTTTGAATGACCTGCTGGAGATTATGTTCATGATAAAAGCACATAGCTTGCAATCAGGTATCACAGAGTGCAGTTTATATTTGAGGTCTTGATGCCATACAGTGTCTTTCAAATTTGGATGTACTAACTACAGGAGGATCCAGAGCAACCACTCTTTTCTACAAAGGGGCAAGCCTGGCTGTTCTTCAACTTTATGTTGAAGGCTATACATTGCTCAAGCAATCAGTGCTGGAATGCATCACCAGGGAAATGAAACCACAGGTAGTTCTTCTACAAGAAACACATATATAGAGGAGATGCAGAAGATGAAGCATTCAGGCTACAGCCTTGCAGACTCCATAGCCAGCAGAATCCATGGCCTTGCTACCTTCATCAGAAATAACCTGCCATACAGTACCAAGGAACATAACCTCTCCCAGAGTGCAATAGAATAAAGCACTCTCCAGGTCAATGACATCATAATCATCATCAACATATACAAGCCACACTTTGCCATGTTGTTAATCACATGTCTGCCTATTTACAACCAGAAAACCTTATATGCAGGTCAATTCAACTGTTAGCATCAAGATTGGAGATACTCTGCTAACACTAGCAACAGAGAGAATCTTTGCCTCTGGGCAAACCTAAATGATATAACCCTCACATATGACCCAAAGGTGCCACGTCCCTTCTGCTCTGGAAGTTGGAACATTCAGACAAACCCAGTTTCCATCATCATAGCACAGGCCCTCACTCACTAGCATTGACAATATGATTTTTCAGTCCCCACCATCCAGGCCAGCTCCAAGACAGAACTTTCGGAAGGCAGATTGGCAGAAATACTAAAGGCTAACCAACAAGAGAGAAAATCAGTTAGAGGATCCATCAGAAACCAACACTGATTGCAATACATTTACAAACTACCTACTTGAAATAGCCAGACTGTGTACCTAGAGGCTATACAAGGCATTATGTGCCATGCTGGAATGAGCAGTGTGAACAGCTCTTTAACATCATCAAGCAATGCAATGACCCTGCAACCATAAAAAGAACTACAGAACAGCTGGCTACCACACTGAACAATATAAAAAGGAGAGATGGCTTACTACCATAGGATTGGATATGGCCCACTCAAGCACACAAACATGGCACACCATTAACCACTTTTCAGGCAAAGGAACCAAAAAATGATAAACTCAATTGCAAAAATACTGTGCAACAACAAGTACAGTAACTAAAGCAAGCAGCGCACAGAAATGATTAGTCACCTGACTCATGCACAACTTAAATCACCCTATGCCAGCCTTAATTTAACCACCCCCATCTCTGGCAATCCATTTGACACAGCTATTAAAGCAATCAAGACTGGCAAGGTTGCTGGATTAGATAAGATATTTCTAGAATTTGTTATCAAGCTCTGAACCACATTGAAAAAATGGCTTCAGAAATTCATGTGTAAATGTCTAGAAAGTAACAGACTTCAAAAAATCTGGAGAGAAGCTGCTATCCTGCTATAATTGCTACATAATTGCTATCCTCAAACCCAATAAACCACCACAGGATCCAAGGAGCTATCAACCCATCTCACTACTGTGTGTTATGTATAAACTCATGGGGCACACATTGTGCCATTGCTGCTTGTCTCCAGGGAATGCCTGTGTCAGGCGCACTCAGGCGCATGGCAGGTTACCCCAGGTGGGGTAGGGGAGGCTGAAGCCAGCAACTGTGCTGGCCCCAACAGCCTTACCTGGGCTTCTGGGAGCCTCACAGGGTTGCAGCCATGGCAGCGTGGCTCTGGCCAGCCAGGCTCCAGTTTTTTATTTTCCCAGATCCTGAATCTTTAACATATTAAAGACACATGCAGTTTTTGTTCATGAGCAGAATTATAACAAAGAAGTGTGTTGTTCTCTCTTGTTTACAACCTGTGAAAGAACCATTTAATTCATCACCTTCTAAATACACAAACAGCTATGCAAGAAGGAATGGACTTAGGACAGCTGGCATGCCCTATAGGTCACATTTTGTCAGAGATTTTTCATTGTTATACAATGAAAAATTGCACTACAAAGCCACCAAGTCAGAACGATGCTGGCTACATTTTTACATGCAAATGGGAAGTACAATTGCATCTTCCTCCTTTCTCAAACAGCTACACTGGCTCCCTAGTCGCTTCAGAGCCTGGTTCAAAGGAGCTTTTGAGCACGTGGGGTGCAATTTGCAGCTCTGCAACAGCAGCTTCGGTAGAATCCATTGTAGAGATGAGCAGATGGTAGCACCACAGCCTCTTCTGGGAAGGAAAGCTTAAAGGTCTGGCAGAGACTCCACAGATGCTGAATGTGGACATATAAGACCTGGATTGGTGCTGTTTCACAATCGAATGGCCAATTTGCAGGCATCAGTTTCCATGTGGGTGGAAAGTTTGGGTGGCTGTTTCATCAATACAGAAAGATACATTTCCATTGGAAGCTGATTGCTGGTGGAAAGTGACTCAAGCTCCTCTCTCTCTTTTCTCCAGTTACCTCACCAGCCTTGTCACACCTTCATGCTATTCACCTGCACATGGTCCCTTAAGCTTGCTACTACTGTTGGGAGAGCCTTCTTCTCTATAGTTCCTATTGTATGGTAGTGATCCAGGAATTGCATGACAGGCAAAGATTTTTAGGGTGAGATCTTTTAGTGGACCAACTGCATAGTTAGGATAGAGTTAGACAAGCTTTTGAATGCAAGACAATCTTCATCAGGTTCCTGCTCCATGGACTTTGTCTTGCTGCACTTATTTGCCTTCTCAACTCTTTATCTCATTTCAAATTGCAGCTCCTTGACTACATCTCTGAATTTGACTTTTCCTCC
The DNA here is from genome assembly GCF_030867095.1 of Alligator mississippiensis. NCBI lineage: Eukaryota > Metazoa > Chordata > Crocodylia > Alligatoridae > Alligator > Alligator mississippiensis. The sequence goes on from NC_081825.1 coordinate 245,938,833, forward strand.
TGCTATCATTCATCTCCACAATAGTATTATTTAAAATTCTGGAAAGCAGTTAGGGATGCAGTTTGCATTGAAAAACTCTCTAAAGTCTTGAACTATATAATCAATATCAGCAGTGTGGTTTCCATTGAAGGTAATGCTTTGACCTCTCTCAGATGGCACATTAAGAGCTAATGCCAGTCAGTGACCTCTACCTATTTGATGTGTCCTGTCATGATCCTTAAACCACAGTGACATCTAAAGTATGATAAATACATTTACTTTATTTTTAAAGTGAATGTCCAAATTGTGTAGTACTGTGAAATGAGAAATGCAAATAGCAGAATATAGGATATACATTGCTTAGCACGGCAATACAGCATATACATATGACAGCAATAATCACATCATTGTCCGAAGAAATGAGATTTTGCAACAGCAACTGAAATCTATCATTTAAAAATCTCAGCAGCAGCAGCTCCTAAATCATCAAGCTAATTGTTTATTCTCAGTGAGGAGATAGTATCCCCAGCCACTGACCTAACAGGAGTGGAAAAAGGTGTGTTGTTTGACTAGTTTGAATAATAATAATGAGTAATTATTCAGTAATAATTATTAATAAGTTCTCTCCAAGTGACAAACAATTACATTTTCATTTTCCTTGTATCATTATCATATAGAAAACAAACTGCAATTTTATTAAGCCTTTCTGTTCTCATTATTTTGAGTCTACACCGAATTTTTCATTGTTCCTATTCTCCTCTGTCAGCTATTTATTTCAGTGCCATTCAGTAACTAAACCTAAATATGCAATTAAAATAACAGCCAGGATCTAACTTAAACCTATAAATACCAAGGAAGTCAGAGTTAAAGCTACTTGCTACTCTGTTCTTAATTCAAGTTGTGGTGTCATGGTATTAAGAGGTTTCAGAACAGCATGTGACTTTGTGTAGGATCTTGTGAAAGAACATTTCCATATTATGGGACAAATCCTGCTCTTTTCTCTTTGCTCCTTTACCCCCTTAATTGAATCCCTGTTGACTTAAAATGTTAAAAATCATCAATCTTGCCATTTAAGGGCACATTTTCAATGTGGTGCAAGGGATTTTAACTATTGGTCCTAGGTATGTATATCCTATATTCTTCTCCTTAGGACCAGTGCAAGCTAAATCTCTATGCATTGCTTTGAAATGCTGGACTGTATTTTTAAAGACAGATGCACATAACTCTACCTATGTAATCTGTATGCACAACTGGCTGTTTTGTGCATAGAAATGGCAGTTTCTGTGTACAAATGCTGGATCTTGTGCACAAACTTGTTTGTGGCTGACGGGCAGTTTCTGACTGATATGGTGTTGAGCCACACTCTCAGCAGGAGCACCAAGAGGCACTATACTGCTGAGGCAACCTGCTGCTACATCAGTAGAATGACAAGGGTGGGGCAAGCAGGGCACCAGCTTAATGGGGCTGCCAGAATCAACACCCAGGAGCCTTTGCTGCAACAAGAGCAACCCCAGGCCACCCACTCACAGAAGCCAGACAGCCCTATGCTCCATAGTATATGGGGCTGCCACATAGCTGCTGCACCTGAAAGGCATGCTTGCCCCATACTGGCTGAACCAATCCTGTAGCACTGCCTCCCCAGGGGCTGCCCCTGGTGTCCTGTTAGCTTCCCCCACCAATACTGTAATCCAGGTGGATACCATTCAGCTCAGCTGCTCTTCCCCTTGCACAGGGCTGCCCATCTTCTATGGCTGGGTGCAGCAAGGCTGTGCCTGCAGTAGCAAAGACTCCCAGGGGATGCCCCCTACTAAGCCTGCTCCTCAGTTGCAGCAGCATGAGCACATGCTACCACAGTGCAGAAGCTGCTGGCCAAGCATAGAGAGCAGGAAAGGTCAGACTCTATACCGCTTCCTTCCTTCCTTCCTTCCTTCCTTCCGCTTCGGACGCTTCGGACCAGGCTCGCTTGGAGCTGCGTGGGGCGATCCCGAGCGTAAGACTCCCCGGCTTCCTATCTCTTTTCTTCCTTCACTCCCACCTCTCTAAAGGTCTCTAGCCTCTGTTTATTTCGCTTTCTGACTCTTTTCTTGCTTTTTTGCAGCTTTTACCCCCACTTTTCTCTCCTCTCTCTTCCCTCCCCCTCTGCTTCCGGTTTCTTTGTCTGTGAGACGCTTCTCGCAGCCTTCTCTTTTACTGTCTCTTTCCCTCTCTTTCTCTTTTTTCTGTCTGCTTGTTACGGGGAGTTACCTTTTCCATTAGCCTGCCTTCCAGAGGTGCTCTTAATTAACCCTCCATCCCCCCCTCACCCTTTAGTTTTCCTTTTCTTTTTTCTTTTTTTGCTGTTTTAACCCCCCCCCTCCTTCCCCTGCCGCTTTTTTCCCCCCCCACCCTCCTCCCCCTTTGTGGGGAGCTCTCTATTATCATTTGCCGCTTGAGGGGTGCTTTTTTCTTCTTCCCCCCCTCTTTTTTTGTTCTATCCACACTTTTTTTTTTTTTTTCACCCCCAGAATCCCTTCCTCCCTTTCAGTGGCTTATCTTCACTTTCTGTTTTGGCCGCATTCCCGGGAGCTTGGCCTTGAGCTCCTGTGTTTAAGTTTTCTTTTCATTCCCTTAGTTTTTTTTTGCTTTGCAGTTTAACCCTGTCCTAGTGAGGATGGCTGCTCCTACACCTGGCAGTTGGCATGAGGATGTCTCTCGGGACCTCCCGCTGACGCATGGCCTGAGGGTTCATGCCCCTCTCCATGTGGGGCTTGAGGTTTGCATGGAGGCTCTGGCTGCGCTCCTGGGATGGCGTACGATCCGCTATGCGGGTCGTGTGAACACGGTCCCGATGATTTATTTGAGCACGCCTGCCTTGGTTGACAGGGTGTGTGCGGAGGGCCTAGACATTGCGGGCATCCACTACCCTGTCACGCCCCTAGAGACTCAGGCAGTGAGGGTGGTGATCTCTAACATCCCACCACATGTTTCTGATCGGGAGCTGGCCAGGGGACTCGAGGCCTATGGAGTTCTTACGAGTCCTTTTCGCCGGCTGCCGATGGGAAGCAAGGACCCTCAGCGGAAGCACGTCCTGTCTTTTCGGAGGCAGGTCTTTATGCTCCTCAAGGAGGGCCCCCAGTCTCTACCTCGCTCCCTGAGCTTCACGCTCGAGGGTCGGAGGTATATTATCTATTTGTCTGTGGGAGAGACTACGTGTTTTAAGTGCGGCGGCTCCTCCCACCTGGCTGCTCAGTGCCCTCAGGGCAAGGCGGCCGGACCATCGCCACCTGCGGCAGAGCCGAGAGACGGCGTGTCGACTTCTGGGACACGCGGCAGGCCCAGGGAAGCAGGGAGCTCTTCCTCCCAGCCTCCTTCCACCCCTACTCCATCTCAGGGGACGGGGGGCTCTGGTGTGAAACCATCGTCCAGTGGAGAGGCTGGTGCTACTACCCAGGCCCCGCCGCCGCCTCCCCCGTCTGTGGCGCCCCCTGCCCTCAGTGCGGAGGCCCCGCCGGCTGGGGGGGCAGGGCAGTCTGGCCCGTCCCCAGCACAGGGGCAGCTGCCCACTACCACCAAGAAGAAGAAGAAGGAGGACAAAGAGAGGAAGATGAAGGGGGCCTCTCAGGATGCCCTGCCCTCCTCGGCCAGTGCCGAGGGACCCCCCACTAGAGAGCCTGGCCCCGCTCTGGCTGCCATACCACCCACCCCGTTGGATGTAGCTGTCGGCGGGGCAGACTTAGCGGAGGGGGAGGGGGCTTCAGGGGTCCCTCTCCCCTCGCCTGTCCCCCAGCCTCCGGAGTCGGGCGGCGGCGGGGATGGTGGCGAACGCCTCTCTTCTGGTGGCCTGGCCTCGGGGGTGGCGGGAGAGTCTGCTACCCCCTTGGTCATGCCCCAGCCTGGTGGATTAGATGGAGAAGTTGACGAAATGGAGGTCCAGCTCACTGAGTCTCGCAAGAGGCGTCGTGAGCGGGATGGCCTCTCCCCCCCCAGGAAGACAGGGAATGCCCTCGTGGAGCCGGTCCTTGACTCGGACGATGAGAGGCGGCTGATGTGTCTAGACATCGAGGGTGTCGATGCTGCGGTTGCAGACGAGCTCCCGCCGGGGGTGCGGACTCGACGCTCTTCCTTAGGCAACATCCACCCCAAGCTGGCGGAGCCCCCCTGGGTCCCTCCAGACTATGGGGGACTCCTGTCCTTCTTGAAGTTAACTAAGGGGCAGAGGAACGTAGCAGGACGCATCACTCAGTGGTGCACAGACCCCAAAGTGTTCGTAAAGGGTGCCAGGGCAGCTGCCAAGCTCATGCAGCGGGATCTGGGCACACGCCAGATGGCTTACCGTTTGGAGAAGCTTGCCCAGAGGGTGAGAGCTGAGTGGGACTTGGGCGGGTCCCTCGACTAGAGTAGGGCACAGTAGGCCTTCCTTGACCTGTCTGTACTGCCTTGCTCTGCTCTTGGGTGCTCGTTCTTCCACCCGTACCTTGCTTTGCTCTTCCTCTCCCACACCCACATCCATGGCAGACACAATCATTGGCACCTTCAACATCAACGGCTGTCGAGACTCGGTGAAGCGCGAAGCCGTCCTGGAGCTCCTGCGACAGAAGAGGCTGGCCGTCGCCTTCCTTCAAGAGACACACTCTGACAGATTCAACCAGGCGGCCTGGCGGGCTGCCTGGCGAGGACAGGTGTTCCTGAGCCATGGCACCAACCTTAGCGCTGGGGTCGCGACTCTCTTATCACCACAGCTGCAGCTTGACGCGGCGGTGCCGCGGGAGGTCATCCCCGGCCGCCTGCTGACCGTCCGCGTCACCCTCGCACAACACCGCCTGCTGCTCATCAACGTCTACGCGCCTTCCGATGGTCAGGAGAGGGTCGTTTTCTTCGAGACCTTGGCTGCCCTCCTGCGCGACGCTAGCGAGGATGATGACCTGCTCCTCCTCGGTGGGGATTTCAACTGCACCACTGCCCCGCGCCTCGACCGCACAGGGCCTGAACCCCACCTGCCCTCCGCTCGCAAGCTGCAATCTGCCTTGGAGGGGGCAGACCTCGTGGACATCTGGCGAGCCCTGCATCCTGATGCGCGCCAGTACACCTGGGCCAGGATGGGTGCCGGTGGTGTCACCATGGCTCGCCTCGACCGCCTTTATGTCACCAGGCACCACCTGCCACTCCTGCGCAGCAGCTGCATCGCTCCCTCGGGTCTGTCAGATCATGACCTAGCCTTCAGTGAACTGAGCCTGCCGGGGAGAGCCTGTGCGCGGGCACCTTATTGGTGTTTCAACGCCAGCCTGCTTCAGGACTCCTATTTCCGGGACTGCTTTGCCCACTTCTGGAGGAGCTGGGAGGCTGCGAGATCGAGCCACTCCTCCTGGAAGCTGTGGTGGGACGTGGGCAAGGTACAGATCCGAGCCTTTTGCCAGCAGTACACCCAGCTGGCCGCGAACGAGACGCGCCGACGTATCCGGGAGTTGGAGGAGGACGTGGCGGAGCTCGAGGCTGCTCTGCTGGCCGCTGCAGCGACGCGGCACTGAGCGAGAGCCTCCGGTTCCGCAGGAGATGTCTGCGCGACCTGGCGGAGAGCGCGGCCCGCGGCGCGAGGATCCGCGCCCGTTGCAGGAACTGGCGGAAACTGACGCCCCGACCCGCTTCTTTTTCAACCTGGAGCGGCGGAGGGCAGCGAGCAAAGTCTTGGACCATCTCAAGACTCCTGAGGGCCGGGTCATTACAGAGCCCGGCGAAATACGCGAACATGCCGTCGCCTTCTATCGTGACCTGTTTGCGGCCGAGCCGTCGTGCCCCGAGGCCACGCGGGAACTCCACGAGGGCCTACCACGTCTCGATGCCCTGGAGGCCGGAGAGCTTGAGCGGGACTTGTCCCTGGAAGAGCTGGCGGCCGCCACGGCCGGCCTCGCCTCCGGCAAAGCCCCGGGCCTCGATGGGTTGCCTGCTGAGTTTTACAAGACCTTCTGGCCTCTCCTCGGCCCCAGCCTCCTGCGCGTTTTCCAGGAGAGCCTCGCCGACAAGGTCTTGCCGATCAGCTGCCGCCGAGCGGTGCTGACCCTGCTGCCCAAGAAGGGAGACCTGGGCTACATGAAGAACTGGCGGCCGGTCTCCCTGCTGTGCGCGGACTATAAGATCCTGGCCAAAGCGTTGGCCACCCGCCTCCGCACGGTCATGGCCTCTCTCACCGGGCCCGAGCAGAGCTACTGCGTGCCAGGCAGGACCATTCAAGACAACCTGTTCCTGCTGCGGGACCTACTCACGGCTAGCGAGCTCTTTGGCCTCGACATCGGCCTCATCTCTCTAGACCAGGAGAAGGCCTTTGACCGGGTGGGCCACGCCTATCTCTTCCCGGACTCTGGAGGCCTTTGGTTTTGGGCCCCTCTTCACCGGGGCCCTCCGGGTCCTGTACCGAGACATTTCCAGCCTGCTCAAGGTGAACGGTGTGCTGTGTGCTCCGTTCCCCGCACACAGGGGCATTCGTCAGGGGTGTCCGCTGTCGGGCATGCTCTACTCCCTGGCCATCGAGCCGCTGCTGCACACGCTGCGACGCCGCCTGAGTGGTGTGGCCCTGCCAGTGGCCAGCGGCCCGTCCGCTGGGCCTCGTCTCCGGCTGTCGGCATATGCGGATGATGTCACCGTCTTCCTCAACACTCAGGAAGACGTGCGGGCCCTGGCGGATTGCCAGCGTGCCTATGAGCGCGCCTCCTCCGCCCGCATCAACTGGGCCAAGAGCGATACTTTGTTGCTTGGCGCATGGACTGGCACGCTCCCCCCGGACTTGCCGGGGGGGCTCACATGGCGCCGCGAGGGCCTCAAGATCTTGGGCGTGTTCCTGGGGCCACCGGCCTTCATGGCGCGTAACTGGGACGACCTCGAGGAGGGGGTGGAGGCCCGCCTGCAGCGGTGGCGCTGGCGCCTGCCCAGCCTTTCCTACCGGGGGCGCGTCCTTGTCATCAACAACCCTGGCTGGCAGCGACCTTGTGGCACCGGTGCGCCGTGCTCGACCCCCCCACCGGATCTCCTGGAGAGACTCCAGCGCAACCTGGTGGACTTCTTCTGGGATGGGCGCCACTGGCTCCCACGAGCCGTCCTTCACCTGCCTGTTGCCGAGGGGGGCCAGGGTCTGGTTGACCTGGCCAGCAGGGGTGGCGGCCTTCCGCCTGCAGGCCCTTCAGCGACTGCTTTACAGCGAGGAGCAGCTGCCATGGCAACAACTGGCGTGCTGGTTCCTACAGAGGGTCGGCGCCCTTGGCTTTGACCGGGAGCTCTTTTTGTTGACACCCACGCTCCTGAACTGGGCGGTGCTTCCGGCCTTTTATCGCAGCGTGGTACGAGCCTGGCAGGTCGCCTTCCGCCTCCAGCCTCGAGCCCGGACACTGTGTTTCCCCGCAGCTGCTGAGGGAGCCTCTGGTGCACAACTCAGCCCTGTGGGGCTCCGTGCCGAGCCTGGCCTCTGCCAGCCTCACGGCCACCCTCATCCAGGCGCGTGTCCTCCGCCTGCACCATCTCCTGGACCCCGCTCGGTCAGCCTGGCTCTCGCCCGAGGCGCTGGCCGCACGGCTGGGCTGTGCGCTCCATCCGCACCATGGGTCATCTCCTGCGTGACATCCGCGCCGCCCTCCAGCCGGTGGCGGCGGCCGCCGTGGACGAACATCTCCGTGCGCGCCAGATCCCGCGGGCCGCGGATGCCGCGAGCGAGGCTTTCCCTTCGCTGCCGGTCACCCCGGCTGTGGCCGCGGAGTTGGCCGGTGGGCCGGGCACTCTGTTGCGGCTCCCCATGCCTCCCGATAGTGACACGGGTTGTCCCTTTGCTTCTCTATCGCGTAGAAGCTTGTATGCCTGGGTGGTCTGTGTCCGCCATGCTCAGGTGCTGGCGGGACGCCCCGATACACCGTGGCGACGGCGCCTGGGGCCACCGGCTTCCCCACCGGCCCACCCGGCGTGGCGCACGTTGTATAAGCCGCCGACCGCCAAGAAGACTGGCGACCTGCAGTGGCGGTTGCTGCACGGCATCCTAGCCACTGGCACGTTTGCGTCCCACTTTGACCCAGCCGCTTCGACGGCCTGCCCCTTCTGCCCTGGGGGCGTGGAGGAGGATCTCTTTCACGCCTTCCTGGACTGTCCCCGCCTGCGGCCGCTCTTTGCCACCCTCGAGCGGCCGCTGCGGGCGCTGGGCAGGAGCCTCTCAGAGACCACCTACATATGCTCCTACCCGTACCGGGCGGCCGAGCGGGGCGCCATCTGCCTGGCCAACTTTTTGCTGGGCCAGGCCAAGATGGCCGTCCTCAAGAGCCGCCGTAACCGGCTTGCCGGCACCGGCTCAGACGATGCCCCGCGGCTCTTTGGCCTCCTAGTGCGGGCGCGCCTCTCGCTGGAGTTTGAGCACGCTGTGCTCCGGCGGGGGGTGCCCGCCTTCGAGGCACTCTGGGCCCTTGAGGGAGCGCTGTGCCACGTGGAGGACGGCCGTCTCAAATACGCGCTCTGATGTCGTGACCGGTCTGGGCGACCGGGCGGGCGCGGTGGCGGACTGTGGCTTCCGGCTTGTGCCGTGCCTGGGCCCTCACCAGGCTGCTGTTGTTTATTTTCTCGGGGTGAGAAGAAGAAGGGTTTTGTACGTGTACTATGGGACAGGGAAGGGTGGAATTGTTCGTTTCTCGAGGGCTATATACATAAATAGCATGTTAGACACGATGTGTATTACTGCGAAGGTGTTTGTCACGGTGTGATGTTCTGAATGTCCGGGAATGGTTTCTCTTTGGTGTGGTTTGATGGTTTTTTTGCTTTCTGTACCTGATCTTTTGTGAAATAAAGTTGTCAAAAGTCAAAGTCCTTCCTTCCGCTTCGGACGCTTCGGACCAGGCTCGCTTGGAGCTGCGTGGGGCGATCCCGAGCGTAAGACTCCCCGGCTTCCTATCTCTTTTCTCCTTCACTCCCACCTCTCTAAAGGTCTCTAGCCTCTGTTTATTTCGCTTTCTGACTCTTTTCTTGCTTTTTTGCAGCTTTTACCCCCACTTTTCTCTCCTCTCTCTTCCCTCCCCCTCTGCTTCCGGTTTCTTTGTCTGTGAGACGCTTCTCGCAGCCTTCTCTTTTACTGTCTCTTTCCCTCTCTTTCTCTTTTTTCTGTCTGCTTGTTACGGGGAGTTACCTTTTCCATTAGCCTGCCTTCCAGAGGTGCTCTTAATTAACCCTCCATCCCCCCCTCACCCTTTAGTTTTCCTTTTCTTTTTTTCTTTTTTTGCTGTTTTAACCCCCCCCCCTCCTTCCCCTGCCGCTTTTTTCCCCCCCCACCCTCCTCCCCCTTTGTGGGGAGCTCTCTATTATCATTTGCCGCTTGAGGGGTGCTTTTTTCTTCTTCCCCCCCCTCTTTTTTTGTTCTATCCACACTTTTTTTTTTTTTTTCACCCCCAGAATCCCTTCCTCCCTTTCAGTGGCTTATCTTCACTTTCTGTTTTGGCCGCATTCCCGGGAGCTTGGCCTTGAGCTCCTGTGTTTAAGTTTTCTTTTCATTCCCTTAGTTTTTTTTTTGCTTTGCAGTTTAACCCTGTCCTAGTGAGGATGGCTGCTCCTACACCTGGCAGTTGGCATGAGGATGTCTCTCGGGACCTCCCGCTGACGCATGGCCTGAGGGTTCATGCCCCTCTCCATGTGGGGCTTGAGGTTTGCATGGAGGCTCTGGCTGCGCTCCTGGGATGGCGTACGATCCGCTATGCGGGTCGTGTGAACACGGTCCCGATGATTTATTTGAGCACGCCTGCCTTGGTTGACAGGGTGTGTGCGGAGGGCCTAGACATTGCGGGCATCCACTACCCTGTCACGCCCCTAGAGACTCAGGCAGTGAGGGTGGTGATCTCTAACATCCCACCACATGTTTCTGATCGGGAGCTGGCCAGGGGACTCGAGGCCTATGGAGTTCTTACGAGTCCTTTTCGCCGGCTGCCGAA